>NC_052098.1:11965000-12135000 GCF_015852505.1 Tachyglossus aculeatus
CACCCCGATTCCTAGTCATCACAATTGAACAGGATGTGGGGATGGTTCAAAGGAGAACCACAAAAATCATTCAAATGTTGGAAAGTAAAACCTCTGAGGAAAAATGAAAGCAACTGAGATTTTTTTGTGGTGAAGAGAAGGATGAATGGAAACTGAACAACTCTCTTTGAGTACACAAAGGCAAGGAGCTATGAATTAATCAATCATTCAATCAATGACATTTTTTGAGTGCTTACTGTGTGCAGAGTGCTATGTGCTTGGGAGACCACAACAGGGTTGGTAGACATGTTTCTTGCCCACAGTGACCCTGCGGTCTAGAGGGGGAGACAGACATTAATATGAATAAATAAATTACGGATATGTACATAAGTGCTGTGGGATAGAGACCATCGATTTCTCCAAATCCGCTGAGGTTAGAGCAAGAGGAAAGAGGTTTAAGCTTTGGTAGCAGGATTTTAAATCAGGTTTACGAGGGAAAGTCTGAGACACTAGCACACCCAACCAAAAACTCTGTGGAATGCCTTGGAGATTGTTAAGAAAGAGGTAGACAACTTTTGAACTCAGCCCTACATGCGATGGTCTACTCACATCTCTTTCTGGTTTGGGATTCTATGATTTTATGGGCCAAGCATGAGGAACTGAGTGAGTGTTGTCAGAGCTTCCACAAGAAATATTTACTAGGGGGAAACCATGCTCATTTCTGCCCTCTCCACACAGTTATTACCTAAACTCATTTATTTTCACAATCAGGACTGGGGTCCCTACCAGTTCTCTTTCAATCCAAGCCCTGTTTGACACCATCTAGAATTGTTTTCTTTGAAAGGCTTCGGCATGTTACACATTTGTAAACCATTTCTAGCAAAAACAAGCTAATGAACTACAAGATGTTCTGAAATGGGTTAGGCCAGACTCTTGTTAAGATAATGTTCAATGTCAATTGTAAAAATAAATATGTGAATAAGAAGATGGTTAGGGCTATTGGCCTTTTATCTTAATACGCTGGGTTTGTGGTACTTCAAGAAGATACATGTAAAAAACATGAGCTATTCTCCTGTAAATATGGGAAAGAAATCTGTAAATATTCTGATCAAAATTTCACATTATACTATTTCTCAACTGACAACAGAATAGTTGAGGAATGTTTAAAGAATGCAAACTTTGGGATGTTTTTAAGTTCAGGTAAAAGCAAGTTGAATAATTTAGACATCTGGAGATAGCTTATCCAAGTATCGCAACAAGTTGAGCAAAAAACAACACTTTTTCATTCAACCAGTATTGTAATACAGCTCTATGGGGAATGGGACTGAGAGAGAAAAAGACTCTCACTGAGACTCATGTACCTACCACGGCCTTTATGTGTTTTCTTATCTCTCTCTCCTGTCTCAGCACATACTTTATTTTCCTTCCTAATCCCCTTCTTCTCTTCCCATTTGTTTCCTAATCTCCCACTCTCTCCTGACTCTCCTTTGGTGTCCTCCTCCTTCTGCTCTTTGTTCCCTCACCCACTGGGCTCCTGAGTGTGTTTGTCTCTATGTTTGTTTATGTATCACTGTGCGGTTAGGTGCTTGTGTCTCTGTGTGTTCCCTTGAATGTGTGTGTTTATGAACTATTCTGTTATGGTTTGTGTCCCAGTTTTTTTAGGGTATACCAGATGGGTCATTCCTCTGTATGTTCATCTATAAGCATGTGTCCATGTGTTTGTGTTTCCCTGTACCTGTTTATGTCTATGTGGGTTTGTGCGTCGATTTGTTTTTCATGTGTTTGTTAGCCTGTAGGTCTGCAGCGTATGTGCACGTGCATCCATGTGCTTCCTCATTTCAGCTTCCATATTTATCAATAAGTGTCTCTGGGTGTTCATTTCACTGGCCCTCTGTGGGTGTCACGCTAATATGTGTCCCTATGGATTTTTCCATATGTTTTCATTTCATGTGGGTGATTATTATCCTGATTTTTTTTTCTGTATGCACGTGTGTATGTTTGTAAGGCTCACAGATGGTATCCAGCTCACCCCTGCGCCTTTGGCTCTATCCTCTACTGCTTTTTTTGTGGTATTAGTCGGGGGTGGGATTTGGGGTGGGGTTTACACTCCTAACTTCCTGACCCTTTTCCTCCAGTCTCCAGCTGTGGACCACTGACACTGGAGTCACTAGAAAGTCATGGGGTTCTCCCTCCTATCCTGGGCCACTGGGTGCTCTGTAGCAATAGTACCTTGAAGTCCCCAGTCAATCAATTGTATTCATTAAGAGCTTACTGTGTGCAGAGCACTGTACTAAGTGCTTGGGAGAGTACAATACAGAGTTGGTAGACACGTTCCCTGCCCACGATGACCCTACAATTGGGGGGGGGGGGAGGGGCGGGGAGGGACACTAACATAAATAAATTACAGGTATTTATGTAAGTGCTGTGGGGCTGAGGGAGGGGTGAATAAAGGGTGCAAATCCAAGTACAAGGGCGATGCAGAAGGGAATGGGAGAAGAGGAAATGAGGGCTTACTTGAGGAAGGTCTCTTGGAGGAGATGTGCTTTTGATAAGGCTTTGAGGGTGGGGAGAGTGATCATCTGTTGGATATGAAGAGGAACAGTATTCCAGGCCAGAGGTAAGATGTGGGCAAGGGGCCAGTGGTGAGATAGAAAAGTTCAAGGTACATGATAACAGAGTTGATAGACACAATCCCTGCCCTCAAGGAGCTTACAATGTAGTTGTGGAGACAGGCATTAAAATAAATTACAGATAGGGGAAGCAACAGAGTATAAGAATATGTACATATGTGTAGTGGGGCTGAGGGTGGGCAAATATGGTGAGGAGATGAGAGGTTAGCCAGGTTGGTCAGTTGGAATTTTAATTCATTCAATCGTATTTGACTTCTACCTACTCCCAAGCTTCCTCCCCATCACTCACAGATCCAGACCCTCACACTGCTGCATCTCCTACTTCAAGGTCTCCCAGCTACCAGACAGAAATCTCACAGAAAAGTGGGGCCCTTTTCCAACCAAAAGTTAATAGTAGAAATAGACTAGAGAAATAGAGACATATGTCAGCCAAAAAAAAAAGTGCGATTCACTTTTTCTTTCCAGCCATATTGGATAGTAATATTTGCCTTGGAAATGTTCTTTTCCCCCATTACTCTCGTAGTAGTTAACTGCAGAAGTACTTCTATTAATGGGAAGCAGCACGGCCTAGTGGAAGGAACACGGACCTGGAAATCAGAGGACTTTGGGGTCTAATCCTGGCTCTGCCACTTGTCTGCTGTGTGACCTTGGGCAAGTCACTTAACTTTTCTGGGCCTCAGTTTCCTCATCTGCAAAATGGGGATTCAATACCCCTTCTCCCTCTCAATACCCCTTCTCCCTCCTACTTTAGATCATGAGTCCCATGAGGGACAGGAATCATGTCCAACCTGATAAACATGTATCTGCCCCAGAGCTTCCCCCTCTCAGGATCACTCCTGGAGAGTTTCCAATACTCTACCAATCTCGACTACGGGAGGGAGAGTCAAGCAGAGGCATTTGCATTCCATTCCTAGCTTGGGCAGTGGCTAGCGAATGGAAGGCAGTCTGTTACAAGTTAAAACTCACCTGTGCTGGGCAGCAGTGGCATGGGAGAGAGTTGAGGGTGGAGACCCAGGTTTACTGCGCAGAAGGAGGCATTGGTAAACCACTTATGTGTTTTTACCAAGAAAACTCTATGGATACACTACCAGAACAATTGCAGATGGAGGTGGGACGTTCTGGGAGAGATGTGTTCATGGATTCGCTATGGTTTGGAGAAAACTCGACAGCATAAGACAAGAAAAGACCCCGGTGCTTACGACAGGGCTTGAGACATATTAAGACCTTAGCAAATGCAATAGTAATAATGATAATAATAATAACCAGTTTTATTTTCAAGGAACTAGAGGCAGGGCCTATCAACAAGATTTACTGAGTGCCCACTGCATACATTAGATTTAATGAGGGTCAGAAAAGAAGAATGAGACCCAAGACTTGCCCTTGAGCATCTTACAATCTAGTTGGGGAGTCAATCAATTAAGCAAGCAATGGTATTTATTGAGTGCTTACTGTGTGCAGAGCACTGTACTAAGCACTTGGGAGAGTACAGTAGAACAGAGTTCGTAGACAGGTTCCCTGCCCACAAGGATTTTACAGACTAAAGGGAGGAGCTAAGAAACACATGTAACCCCCCAATCACCACCCAATTTGGCAGGAGGGGCAGCTCCACTACCCTAGGGATCTTAGTGTTTGCTTGAGAGTCCGTGAGGAAACCTAGATTACTGATTGGTGCTAGGGGTTCAGAGTGGACAATCTCACTTGCAAGTGCCAAGACTGGTGTATTAGATCGTAGGTGGATCACTAAGTTGTACCAGTGCCCCAGATAACATTCCAGAAGAGACCACACAGCTTCTCAGTGACCCTCCAAGTCTCTGTTACAGAGCAGAGCCACCTTGTGGTTAGGAATACTTCCGGATGTACACTTGGTTCTGTCGAAACATACATTTTCACTATGTGCTTTGATTAGAATGTTGCTAGGGTTCATTTGTTGGACAACATGAGCCCATTTGAATAGAGGCACTTAGTACAGTGCTCTGCACACAGTAAGCACTAATTAAATGCTAATGATTGCCCACTGTTGGGTAGGGACTGTCTCTATGTGTTGCTAGCTTGTACTTCCCAAGCGCTTAGTACAGTAAATGCTCAATAAATACGATTGATTGATTGATTGATTGACTACAGGACACAGCCATATTAGAAGAAATGACTTACAGGTCCTTGGGCAATGGCAAGACAATGAATACTACAGTGTGGGTTTTCCTTAACGTGGGTCTTTGCGAATACTCCACGCCCATGTACTTATTTATTGCCCTGCGTCATGGTGGCAGTGTAATTCTTCTGGGATAGGTGACTGACCAGGGCTCTGTTGAACATCCAGACAAGATCCAATCAGCCTGAGAGGCCCTGTGAGAGAGTAGTGAGCAAACTGGGGCCTCTCTGGTACAGCCAGGTAATAGTTTGGTTAATAAGAACATAAGAAATGCCTTTATTGGGTCAGTCCAGTGGTCTATTCGGCCAAATGGTCTCTCTGATTGTAGCCTCAAGATGCTAAGAGGAACTGTTTGAGGACTGCCCTCCTTATCATCCACCCTCCCCCCCCCCATCTACCATCTTAGTTGTCCTGATTTTCCCCTCTAACATCCCTAACCTTCTCTTTAGTAACCCCGGGCTAGACTTGTTCGTGAATTTATCCAAACTCCTTATGGAGATACTGATGTTTTTAGCTTACACAGCTTCCTGTGGTAATGAATTCCAAGTGCTTATCACCCACTCTGTGGAGAGGTTTTTCCTTCTGTAAGTTTTGAGCCTACTACCTTCATGCTTCAATGGGTGCCCCTTTCTCTTGGGCCTGTGGAATTCAGTGAACAATAATTCTATGATCTATGTTTGTCCTGTCTGGCACTGCCTAGTGAGGAGAGAATGGGGCTGGGAATCACAAAAACTGGGCTCTAACCCCAGCTCGGCCACTGGTCTTGTTGCTTGACCTTGGGTAAATCACTTAACTCCTCGGTGCCGCCTCATCTCGTTCCTCATCGGTAAAATGGGGATAAGAGCTGCCTGTTCTACCTACTTCTGGGTAGTGGTGGTGGTCTCAGGAGCTCCAGTTTTTAGTAGAATTAAGACTCTAGCCTACCAAGGCAGGCAAATAGCTGCAGGGGAGGATCAATCTGGTCGAGCTCCCAGCACCCACATCATCTTCTTTCTTTCTCTCTCTCCCCACCTCACTGCTTTCACTGTTATACCCTGCAGGCCTTCCTTCCCAAGCAGAAGTGTCGCTCTGTGTTTGCATGCAGAACCCATTCCAGGTATTCAGTGGCCACAGACAAGCCTTCTGGGCAACAGAGGACAGTTTCAGTGCTCAGTTTCATGGGGTTAACAGGGGACATCCTAAGGAATAAAACTACTTATTGGTAGGTCTGTTCCATAAACTGTCCCCCAGGCCTCCCTGGATCTAACCCATGGGGCGTAAATTCCAGAGGTTCTTTGCTCCCCGATTTGTCCTCGATTCAGTGGCAGAGACACTCGTGAGGGTGAAGGAAGGGCAGGAGCCCTTAAAGTGCAGTCTTTTAAAACTGGTGGCACAGGTGACCACCCAGATCGAAAATCTGTTTGCTTGTGTGTGAGTGGGTATTTGTGAGACTCCATTTATGTTTGTGTGTATGTGCGTGTATGCAATATTTAATGTGTGTGTGAGATCGAGTGTATGAGACTAAGTGTAGCTCTGAGATTAAGTGTGTGTGAGGTTGAGTGTGGAGATGATACTAAATGTAATTCTGAGATTGAGAGTGTGAGTATGGCTGTGAGATTGTGTGTGTGTGGCTGCAAGAGTGTGAGGGTGTGGTTGGGAGATTGAATGTGTGTGCAAATGTGAGTGTAGATGTGAGATTGTGTGTGGGGATGTGACATTCAGTGTGGATATGACTGTAGATGTGAGATGGTGTATGTGGGTGTGAGACTCAGTGTGGAAGAGAGAGAGAGAGAGAGAGAGAGAGAGAGAGAGAGAGAGAGAGAGAGAGAGAGAGAGTGAGAGAGAGAGGATATATATATATATCTCCTGCTTGGGAAATCTTTCTGTTTCAGTCTGTCTCTAGATCTCTGGCTCTACTTATTTCCTTTTACTGCCTTTTCCTCCCTCCTAATCTGGCCCTGGCCCTGCTCTGATGAAAGCTCCCCTCTTTGAAGCCCCACCTGCTTTTAAACTCCAGATAAAAAGCGTTGCTTTAGCGCCAATTCACACTAATACACAAACCAATAAAATCCATACAAAATAAGATGATGATAGTGGTACTGCGGCAGATACAAGAAAATCAGGTCAGACATGATCTCTGCCCCATATGGGGCTCACAGTATAAGGGAGAGAGAGACCAGGTACGGAATCCCCATTTTACAGAGAGGAAACTGAAGCACAGGGAAGTTAAGTGACTTAGCCCAAGGTCACACAGCAGGCCAGTGGCAGAGTCAGGATTAGAACTCAGGTCTTCTGACTGCCAGGTCCATGTTCTTTCCCCTAGGCCACACCACTAACCCAGAAATTTAACAACAGCAAGAGAAACATACAGCCCTGAAGAACAATAGGACACAAACTACAGGAACATATTCACTTGTAGTTCAGAGGTATATTGAGAATGTCTGGAAGGATTAACATAATTGGAGTCATGTGGGGTTAATCAAGGGTGGAGTTGGCATTTGCTGTGTCTTCTATGGAGAACTCTGGTCCTTTAGAATTGGATGCTCTAATGCTGCCACGTCTCAGTTGGTCACTTCCTGCAGATAATGCAAGTGTGAGCTCTTGAAGGTGGCCAGGTAAGGGAGGTTGTAATTGCTTGACATTTGCCTCTATTAATGCATGCAGGGGGCTTTTCCTTCTGTCAATGGGGAGGTGAAACATCCTGATTACTGTAACCACCAAAGCAGGAGAACAACCAACTGGGTTGGGAAGAGCTAGATAGATGGAGGAGTTTTAGTTGTCCAGCCCTTGCCATCCCCAAAAGACTGTTCAGGTTTCCTGAACCCCTCTTATTGGGGTTAATCTTGTTCTCTGATCCCTGGTCTCCCTTCTAGGCTTGGACCTGGAAGTTTATGGTTCGAGGACCATTTCTTAAAGGGGAAAAACCCACAGGGTTTAACCCTGTGGCCCTGTGGTTTAGTGCACCCTGAGGCTCTTGGGTGGTGGGTACAATTTAAAGAAATAAATAACACAGCTAAATGCTTCAGGGGATCAGCCAGAGCGCATCCGCACCTGCTCCTTGGTGCCTTCCCAAGAGGAGCTCCACTTTAGTGACTGTCAGATTTCCACACCAAAAACATTATGAAAAACTAATTTGTGAACAGATGACTGCAGGAACCCAAGAAAGAGTGGCAAATTATTGTGGGTTGGTTTGTAGCAGCTGAAGCAAATTATGGCCTCTTGATAAGTATATCAAGACAGATGGAGTGCACTGGTCTGTTTCAGGAAAACCATATGTCCTGTTGCAGAGTTTTCTTACTGGAGTTTCCCAAAATACTATCTTTCAGTTTAGAAGTGTGTTCCGCAGTGGTATAAAAGGGGTAGTGCTATCAATTCATTTGGGCCTCTAGGCCAAGCCTGGGCCATTGTTTAGGGTAGAGGAGCACTTGCTAATACATTTGATTCAGGTGTTCTCATGTGCAATAATGGTGCTATATAGAGGTTGATTTTTCTGGACAAAGTTGTGGGCTAGAAAGAATCAGTGGATTAAAGGTGGTGGTGGATTAAAAGTAGTATGCTTCTGATCCATCACCAGGCCAGAAAGGGGAGCTGGGACTCCTCTCTTTCCCTTGGGGTGGGCTCAGAATAATCAGCCTCCCCCTACTTTCTGTGGCTGGGAAGTGAGGGAATGCCTGGGTCCCATTTTGGACCTGCTGATATGTTCAAGAGAATGCCTTGGACCTCTGCATCAGATTGGGGACTACAGAGGTCCCTCTCCCACCAGCAGATCTAGTCTTGAAATAATAATAATTGTGGCATTTGTTGAACACTTATTAGGCAACAAGCACTGTATTAAGCACTGGGGTAGATACAAGATTGTCAGGTTGGACGCAGCCCCTGTCCCACATAGGGCTCACAGTCTAAGGGGGAAGGATAATGGGTATTGAATTCCCATTTTACAGATGAGGAAAGTGAGGCACAGAGAAGGCCTGGGTGTCAGAGAACCTGGGTTCTAAGTCCAGCTCTGCCACTTGTCTGTTGTGTGGACTTGGGCAAGTCACTTAACTTCTCTGGGATTCAGTTACCTTATCTGTAAAAAGGGGATTAAAGCTGTGAACCCCATGTGGGACATGGACTGTGTCCAATCTGATTAGTTTGTATCTACCCCAGTGCTTAGTACAGTGTCTGGCACATAGTAAGCACTTAATACATACCATAAAAAAGGGCATGAAAACTATTGAGATGGAAATGCTTAACAAAACACATATGTGAGGTCAGTTCCTAAGAGAACATTCTCCTTCCAAAAGTCATTGCTGATTGCTTATGCAGACTGTAGATTATACACAGCCTTGGCTCCTCCCCTCTCCTACTTTGCCTGCCTGATGTTTTCACTTTTGCAAACTGATTCCACTGCTCAGTAGCACCCCTGGCAATAAGAGAGTGTTTGCTGCACTTTTGTCTTTTCAGCCACACTCTCACACAGATAGTGTTTCACTATCAGGGCCTGGTGGCAGATTCAGATTCAAAGGGCATGCTACTCTTTTTCTGGAGGAATCCAGGGGAAAGGTGTACTTGAATCTTGTTTGCAGATGGACCCTCTCTTCCCCCTCCAGTGAATCCTTCCTCTCCTCTCAGCAAATGGTGTCTAATTTTTAAACCGTTTTGTCCAGGCTCTGCCACCAACTGGGAGACTTCTCAACCTCCATGTTGATGGTACCTCTGACCATCTGTTTCTACACACTACTGAGCTCTGCAGACCTCTTACCCAAATCATTTTTCTAAAACATAATTTTCCACATGTCTTCCCACTCCTCAAAAACCTCCATTGGCTGCCCATTCCACTCTGTATTAAGCAGAAACTCCTCCACACTGGCTTTAAGCCACTCGATCAGCTCTGTCCCCACTACTTATCCTTGCTCTTCTCCCACTAAAACCAGCTCACACATTTCACTCCTCTCAAGCCACACTACTCACTGTGCCTCACTTTCATTTTCCTCACCACCAACTTTTTTCTCAAGCCTTCCTTTCTCCCCCCAGCTTTTTTTTATGGTATTTATTAAGTGCTTCCTCTGTTCTAAGTGCTGGAGTAAATACAGGATAATCTGGTCGGACACAATCCCTGTCCCATGTGGGGCTCACAGTCTAAGTAGACTAAGCTCGTCATGGGCAGGGAATGTGTCTGTTATATTGCACTCTCCTAAGTGCTTAGTATAGTGCTCTGTAATAAGCACTCAATAAATATGATTGGTAGGAGGGAGAGCAAATATTGAATCCCCATTTTACAGTTGAGGAAACTGAGGCACACAAGTTAAGAGATTTGTTCAAGGTCACACAGAGGACACACGGTGGATCTGGAATTAGAACCCAGGTCCTCTGACTCCCAGGCCTATGCTGTTTCCACTAAGCTACACTGCTTCTCTAATTGCCTCCCCCTTATCATCTGACAGACCAAAGCTCTCCCCATCTTCAACATCCTTCTGAAATCACATCTCCTCCAGGAGGCTTCCCTGATTAATCTCCCTATTCCCCTCCCCCACTACTAGCACATCAGCATCACCTAAGCATTTGGGCGCTCATCCTCCCTCTTCCTGTAGCACCTCTACTGCGTCCCAGTACTTGTAATTTATTTTTGTGTATATATTTCCCCACTAGATGATAAACTCCTTGATGGCGGAATCATTTCTACTAACTCTATAGTACTCTCCCTAGCACTTAATATGGTGCTCTGCACCAAGGAAGTATTCATATACATGATCGATTGGATGATTGACCCCATTTCAGCCATATATTAGCATGGATATACATTAGCAGTTGTAGTAGTAGTAGTAGTGATATTTACCGAGTGGTCACTTGGGGCAATGCATGTATCTAAGTGCTTGGGAAGGTAAAACAGAAGTTCCACAAGAAACTTACAAGGGAGGCAGATGGGAAGTGATTTATCAATAAAGTGATTGGAATAAATAAGTGTACAACTGAATATGCACTTATGCCCAAGTCAGAATGGTTATCAAAAGTACAAAAAGTACAAAAGTACCAGAGGTGACTGTTGGATTGATCTCATTATAACCAGACACTGCTCAATCTCTAACCTCACTGACTCCGATTTACCACTCTCAGACCACAACTTTCTAACCTATTACCAGGCCCACATCCCTTAACCACCAAATTCTGTCCTCACCCCCTGGGAATCAGGGAACCTGGGTTCTAATCCCAGCTCTGCCACTTGCCTGCCATGTGACCTTGGGTAAGTAATTTAACATCTCTGTGCCTCAGTTTCTTCATCTGTAGAATGGAGATAAAATACCTGTTCTCCCTCCTGATTAAACTCTGAGCCTCATGTGGGACAGGGACTGTGCCAATCTGATTGTCTTGTCTCTACCCCTAAACCTTGCCCCTGTTTCCTAAAATTCCCAGTTCCAGTCACCCTCTGAGAAGGGGAGCATGAGCCAGTTTGACCTGAACTGATGGGAGGAGTGGCGGGGGTGGATGGTAAGAATGAGCAAAGTTATGGTAATGAGCAGAAAGAGCCCTTTAAGTCTGGGCTACTCAAACGGAGGCACAGCCTGGGCCTTTTCCCTCTCAAGTCGGATTTTCTCTTCATGGCCCAAATAGAGTTACAGCAGCCCTTCTGGCACATCACCAGGGCAAAGCATGAGGCAGTGTGAGAGGCAAGTGTGAGAGGATCTACAAGTCACGCCAGAATATTGAGTAGCCAGTGGCAGCTTGAGGCTTATTTTTTGAGGTTGTAATGTGATCTATCCCTGTCTAGAGCTTTGTCTTCATCCACCCATTGTAAATACAATTCTGAATGTTGATTGCCTTAGTCAAGCTGTCTAACCCCCAAGATGTGCCAGACCTTTTTAAACAAAACTTTTCTTAAAAACCTCTTCATTTGTAAGCACTTTGTGGGCAGGAGATCGAAAGCAGGCACAATTCATAATAATAAATATTAATTTTTTATCATTATTAGCAGTTATACCTCTCTGAAGCCTGTCATGGTTTTAGGCTATGCTTTCTGGCATGTTCTGTGTTTATGTACTGTATGGGTGCTTACAGAAGCAGCGTGGCTCAGTAGAAAGAGCACAGGCTTTGGAGTCAGAGGTCATGGGTTCGATTCCCAACCGCGCCGCATCTGCTGTGTGACCGTGGGCAAGTCACTTAACTTCTCTGAGCCTCAGTGACCTCATCTGTAAAATGGGGATTAAGACTGTGAGCCCCCCGTGGGACAACCTGATCACCTTGTAACCTCCCCAGCGCTTAGAATAGTGTTTTGCACATAGTAAGCACTTAATAAATGCCATTATTATTATTATTATTATTTTATTATTATATGTGCCATAAGACTCTTGAAGTTAATAGATTCAAAACAAAGCAAAGGTCACCTTTTTCCCCCTCTGAGGTGGGGGTGGGGGGATCATTTGGTGTTTTTTACCCTAGGAAGTTGTGAAAGTCAAAAGTAGCTGTAGGCTCAATTGGGGTTTGAATAAATTTGTGAATTAGTGGCCCAATTTAAATAACTAGAGGAAAAGTTAAAGCTGTAATCGTTAAGATGTCTAGGTGGGTAACCATCCTCCAACTCTACTTTACCACTGCCCCGGGCTGGAGGAACCATTGCTCTGATCCAGTAATGGCGCTGTTCATGTTCTTATATTCTTAAGTTCTATAGCATGGCAAGAGAAGAATTAGTCAAGACATGTGTAGACCAGTCACTCCAAAATTCCAGTTGTGGGGCAGATTGCCCTTAAGGTCTCCTTAGCAAACTAATATTCTGGGCCATTAGAGATGCCCTCTGATGGTAAGTAGTCATTCATTATAAATCATTAGAATTTTAATTTTAAAAATTAGTATAGGGGGCTGAGTTGGAAAGGGACATTAATATGAGTATTTGGTATTAAGATGAGAGCAAACCTGTAGGCAACTTCCTAATGGAAATGTCACTGATAGTAATTACCCCTTTCCAGCCAAGCAGCTCTTTGATTTTCCTCTAGCATTTGGAGAGCAGCCAGCCTGACAGGCAGAGAGAAATAAAAAAGGTGATTCAGAAAAGCTGGGGAATCCAGAAAGTCCATGTGGGGAATAAGACAACAAACCTCTAAGATGGTATTGATTTTGTCCCACATGTTGGGAAGGTTAGACTTTCGACCTGCTAAATAGAAATGAAGAAGGATGAATGGGTGTTGAAAGGGCATCAGAGAAGAGGTAGCCGAAAAAAGACCCAGGGATCAGCCAGCCCTATGAATATGTACCAGTAAGCAAGCTAGTGTTGGAGATGCCTGGCCTAGTGGAAAGAGCTCAGGTCTGGAAGTCAGAGGATCTGCGTTCTAATCCCAGCTCCACTCTGCTGTGTGGCCTTGGGCAAGTCATTTAACTTATCTGTGCCTCAATTCCTCATCTGCAAAATGGGGACTCGTTACCTGTTCTCCCTCCTACTTAGACTGGGAGCCCTATGTGGGACCTGATGTTCTTCTATCTATTCCAGTTCTCAGTACAGTGCTTGGCGCATAGTAAGTGCTTAATGAATACCACAGTTATTATTTGTGCCTTAGTTATAAGGTGTGACCGGCATTGGGAGCATAATCTGAGCCCTCCAACTTCTCTAGATGATGGAGGAGTGCCTTTGGATTTCAGTAACCCCAAACAAGCCACCTCTCCTCAATCTTCCTTCAACAAGTCCTCTGCTGTGGGATCTCCCCAGATCCTACTCCAAATACTCTCCATGTCTCACCCCAGTCCCTATTTCCATACAGCTGGCATGGTGGTCTGCCCATCGTGTTTCTTCTTTTTTTCATGGTATTTGTTAAGTGTTTACTATGTGTCAAGCTCTGTTCTAAGCGCTGGGGTAGATACAAGCTAATCAGGTCAGACACAGTCCTGTTCAACATAGGAATCAGTCTCAGTGGGAGGGGGGAGGATTTAGTCCCCATTTTACAGATGAGGTTACTGAGGCACAGAGAAGTTAAATGACTAGCCCAAGTCACACAGAGAAGAGGCAAAGCACAAAAGCACTAGCCCATGCTGCTTCTCATTATGATTTTCAGCTCTTTGTTCAACTTTCTCTATCCTGTTACACCTGCGTTCGGTGAAGTTATTGAGAAAGTGAGAGGGAGGTATTTTGGAGTTGGGGCCAGCAGGATGCACCCAAGTGCTTTTTCCTTTTTCTCTGGCACAGGACATGGATAGCCCAAGTTTAAACACTCTTGTGAAGGTGTCATAGTTGAAAGCTGTTAAAAAAAACATATGACCCTTCTTCTCTCCCTAACTGCTGTCTTTAACTGCTCACCCTCAAATAACTCCTTCCCCTCTTTCTTGACTCCTTGGCTACTTTTGACATTTGACATTGAAGACTGCTCCTGTCTCCCATGCTTGTTTTATTTCTGACTCATTTCTCTCCCAAATCTCTTCCTACTCTTAGGCTTCTCTTAAATGAGGATTAAATACTTATTCTTCCTCCTTCTTAGATGGTGAGCCCGATGTGGGACAGGGACTGTGTGTGACCTGATTATCTTGTACCTACCCCAGCTCCTTGTATAGTGTTTGGTACCTAGTAAGTGTTTAACACATACCATTATTGTTATTAATCAATCAATCATATTTATTGAGCGCTTACTGTGTGCAGAGCACTGTACTAAGCACTTGGGAAGTACAAGTTGGCAACACTTACACAGTTATTACTATTATTATTGTCATTTCTGTCTTTTAAGCTGGATCCTCTCCCCATAACTGTGGGTGTCCCTCAAGGTTCTGTTCTGGGGTCTCCAAACTCACTCAGAGAGCTCATCTGCTCCCATGGCTTCAGCCACCTCTATGTGTATGACTCCCCAATCTGCCTCTTTAGCCCCAACTGCTCACCTCCTCTGAAATTTAATATTCCCTCTTGCCTCCAGGACATCTCTACATGGACGTTTCATTGGTGCCCTAACTTCAATATGTCTAAAACTGAACTTCTCATCTTTCCTCCCCAAACCACTTCTTCACCTGTCTTTTCCATCACACTTAATTACACCGCTACCTTCCCTGTCTCTGAAAACTTTCTATTGTCCTTGAATCCTCATTCTCTTTCAACTTTCATATCCTCTCTGTCATTCTATCCCTGCCAATTTTTCCTCCACAACGTTTCCCAGATCTGTCCCTTCTTCTCCATCCAAATGACCACCACCCTCATCAAGGAACTTGACATATGATGGCCTCTTCACTGATCTTACTGCCTCCAGCTTACTCCCCTCTCCAGTCCACACTTTTCCTCTGCTAGACTGCTCATTTTCTAAAATGCTCTTGGGCTTCCCCACTCCTCAAAAACCTCCAATGGTTGCCCGTCCCTCTCTACATTTGAACGATTAGCTTTAAGGCACTCAATCAAACCTCTCCCTCTTACTTATCCACTATCTTCTCTCACACTACCCCAACTCACACTCTCTGTTACTCCCGAACTCATCTTCTTACTATGCCTTGTTTTCAATTCCTGTCTCTGACTCCCTTGCTCACATCTTTACTCCTGCCTGGAACTCCTCCTTCCTTTCTATCCACCAGACCAGAGCTCTCCCACTCTTCAAAGCCCTCTTTAAATCCAATCTTCTCCAGAAGGTTTTTCCCCATTGATTTTTCTTCTATGGTTACATCCTCCCTCATACTGCCTCAGCATTTTTGCACCACTTTGTACATATCAATTTCCATACTCTTCTGTTTTTTCTTTTCACATACCCATCTTTTGAGTCTCTTCTATTTCATATCTGTAGATTATTTTGCCTGTCTCCCCCATTAAATTGGAAGCTGCTTGAAGGGAAGTTTTCCATTTCTACTGTACTTTTCCATGTGCTTAGTTAGGGTGCTTTGAAGTCAATAAATACAGTTGGTTGATTGATTCACCAAGAGCATTAAGGATGACTTCTGTTGCAGATATATCCAGAGGTGGAAAAATAGAGCTGCAGTTTTGCATCTTTACTTCTACTTTAATAGTTCTTACAGAAGTACAAAATGCAGATTTCCAGAGAGAGGGTCACTCTAATATACCAAGTTACGCTACAGAGCTTCATAATTATACTGATTTGATTCTCATGGCCAAACTGAACTGTCTTACCAGGGGTCAGAGATGGCCATTTATGTGGGAAATTCAGTGGTTTGTTCCCCATCCAGCCTATGATATTCCAGGTTTGCGCAGGTGATTCAAAGGTTTACTTTTGTAGTGATCTATAAATGAAATTACATGATTTTGTTTTTAATGCAACTGAATAATTCATGATGTGATGGGATGAGGAAAGCATTGCTAAAATTCACATCAAAAAGCTTTCTCTATCACATTGCTCGATTCTCAGAGTTGTTCCATTAGTGTCCCTTTAACGTGTAATATTTCCCAATTAAATGTGTTGGTAAGAATTCTCCATTTTAATAATTAAAACCATCCAGAGCACCCTGAAGAGCGTTACCATGGAGGCTCGGCCACACTGCTGGGAATAGGCACAGCATGCTAATGTACAGAATAGGGTGACAGTTGAATGCCAGTGTTACAGATGCGTGAAACCTCATCAGTAACTGGGCTAGACACATATTGTTTCGATGTGGGCAAACAGGGCTGGATTTCTATGTTTGTGTTTTGGGACACCTGTGATGGTGACCTTTGCTGTAGAAAGAGAGGATGTGAGTTATCTCCTTTGTTGCCACTAAATCTGTATTTTAGCATCTGTTAAGCAACCACAAGTCTTGTTTCCTCCAGCCACGCTGGACGAGGATTTTCATATCTGTTCCCAAAAGCCTATCACCCTGACCCCTGAGATGATGGGGACCCAGAAATGGCTGTGCTGCTGGATCTGTCTGGCTGTGTTGAATCTGTGGAAAGATTTTCCTTCCCGCACTTGGGATTGAGCACAAAATGTTGCATGATATTGCTGCTCTGAACAGAGGCTGACTTGAGTCCTGCCAAGACGGTAGCATCTCAGGCTGAAGCCTCAAATTCAGGTACTTTGGTCTCTCCTTCTGTGTTGGGACTAGATCACTGTGGCTCTGATTAATTCAGAGCTGGTCTCTGGAATTGAAGTAGCTTGCGGTTAGTTCAGTGTTCCAGGTCACTGCAAAATGTTGTGGGAATGTAGATTGTGCTAAGAGGAGCAATAATCATTGCTAGGTATTGCTATTTGACCTAGAGAGGAGGAGAGAAAAGGTTTATGAGGAAGAGAAGAATAAGTAGAGAATAATGTAAGACCACACATTTGTAATTAAACAGCAGAGTTCTGGCATAGGAGCCAAAAATTAAGCAAAAACTGGTCTTTGGAGGATATTTTCATCATGCCTTTGGGTTAGTCAGAAAACAGGATTGCCTTAATTATACAGAACAACCTCTAGATTTATTGTGGAAATTTGCAGAGAGGAAAGCCAGTATGAAATCCTTCACAAAAAAAAAAAAATAATTCAGCTTTCAAAATGCACTGGTACCAGCAAGAACAATGATATGGTCCAGCCTGTAATAATCATGCCATGCAATAAATTATTATTAATATTATTTTCTTATTAATGTCATGAAACCTTACTGAGGCATTCTGTTACTAAGCTTAGGATGAGAAATGAGGTGAAACCCACGCAGTGTTTTGAAGTTGACAGATTTCCTGGAAAGCAATGTGAAAATGAACCAGGTAGCCAACTATTCTGGAATAATTATTTAAAATATGATATGATAACCATAATTAGGGCATTTGTTAAGTCCTTACTGTGATCCTCGCACTGTACTAAGTGCTGGGGTAGGTAATCAAGGATACAGGATAATCAAGTTGGACACAGTCCCTGTCCCACATGGGGCTTACAGTCTCAGGAGGAGGGAGACCACATATTGAATCCCCATCTTACAGATGAGGAAACTGAGGCCCAGAGAAGTGAAGGGACTTACCCAAGATCACACAACAGACAAGTGGTGGAGCTAGTAATAGAACCTGGGTCCTCTGACTCTCAGGCCTAAGATCTTTCCACTAGGCCACACTAGTACTTCTTTCTGCAGCTACCCCCCTGCATTCTGGAATTAGTGACTGGGTAAAGCAAGAAGTATAGAGTAGCCATTTCTCCAATTGGCATCTTTAGCAGGAACAGCAAAAAGATGGGTTGCAAACATTCAAGTAAGTTTTGTCAGTACCTCTTTCTCTCCTGCTAGTCATGGGGTGGAGGTTACAATTCAGAGCTATGAGGAGTATTTGGGGTTCACTCTGATTTGAATGTATTCCTCTTCTCGGCATTCCCCATTTCCTTGGGATGATTGGCCGCATACTCCATGCAAGAGCAAAACCCACACCCAACTAACCAATCGATTAATGGTGTTTATTGAGCGCTTCCTAAGTGTACTAAGTTCTTGAGAGAGTACAAGATAATAGAATTGGCAGACATGATCCCTGCCCAGAAGAAGCTTAGGGTCTACAGAGGGAGACAGACATTAAAATTAGAGAAATGGCAGGGTATAAAGATTTGTACAGAATTGTTGTGGGGACTGAGGGTGAGGTGAGTATCAAAGGGCTTAAAGGATGCAGAAGGAGATGCATAGGAGATGCAGAAGAGAGAGGGAGTAGTGGAAATGAGGGCTTAGTCGGGGAAGATGTGCTTTTAATAAGGCTCTGAAGGTGGGAAGAGTGACAGTGTCTTCTATGGAAGGGGAGGGAGTTCCAGACCAGAGGCAGGGTGTGGGCAAGGGGCTGGGGGCAGGGCGAGATAGATGAGATCAATGTACAGTGTGTAGGTTGGCATTAGAGGAATGAAGCATGCGGGCTGGGTTGTAGTAGGAAATCAGCTTTATTCTTGTAGTATCAGTAGGAGTGCTCTTTTAAGGGAAAAAGGAAAGCTAAAATAAAAGGTAACTCTTCTGTTCTCTTTGCTTTGCCCTGTCCTATAGGGTTTGGAAACCAGATAAGGTTTATCCGTGAACGATATCATATTGTGTTTATCTTGTTTCTTATGATACTCTCCCTTTATTCTTGAAGGGCCTACTTGGGTGTATATTTAGTACTTCACTTTCTCTCCTCCTGCTATGTTAATTCTCTGACCTCTTGCTCCTCTTCCCACCTCCTCCCCCTGTGCACCCCACCTCCAACTGGTATTTTTGACAATTGTTACAGAGGTGGTTGTTAGCCCTGCTGTGCACAGAAAACATGACTCACTTTGGGTTGCTTTGCCATCCCATATGCACAACATGAATACAGGGCCCTCCTAAATGATATTACTATAGCAACTGTGCTCCCTGCACAGCATCAGCTCTGCTCTGTGTCATGGAAAGATGCAGCCCTATTAAACAAAGCTAGCCTGATATTTGGTGTTTCTTTCTATCTTATCTTTAATGCATTTCTAAAAGAGAGGGGGGAGAGAATAGAGGTCTTTGAAAACAGTAAACCAAGGATCTAGTTTGTTTCCCAAGGAAACACATTCTGTTCTCCAGGCTGTTCAATTTTCCTCATTTTTGGAATTGAGACTTTGGTCTTATGAAACATCAACAGGTCAAAAATGGCAGATACCTGCTTGTTTTGGTTTTATTATTAGTTATGGCACCTTTTGTAATAATAATAATAATAATGGCATTTGTTAAGTGCTTACTATGTGCCAAGCACTGTTCTAAGCACTGGAGGGGATACAAGGTAATCAGGTTGTCCCACATGCAGCTCATAGTCTTAATCACCATTTTACAGATGAGGCACAGAGAAGTGAAGTGACTTGCCTAAAGTAACACAGCTGACAAGTGATGGAGTCGGGATTAGAACCTGTGACCTCTGATTCCCAAGCCCGGGCTCTTTGCACTGAGCCATGCTGTGATATAGCTCTGAGGTTATTATGTAGGTGCTCTGCATTTGTTTTCTGCTCCAGTTTGTATGTGTGGATCAGAAAGGGCTCTGTGCTGTAATAAATTTGGGATTGCAAATAACAGCTGCTAACTTTTGCAACTTTAAACATATTAGTGGTACACAGACTACAAAGATTTTTTCTCTAGAACAGTTTAGGAAATTAGAAGCTTATCTGAATTAATCCAAGAGTTTTGATGGGTTACTAAGGGTACCAACAGTGCTCCTATTACCAAAAGTAAAACCGTGGAATCTCTATTTGTCATCAAGAAACTGTTCTTACCACTGAAGAAGCATAAGAAAGGGAATTTTGGACTAGCGTCAAAACTGGCATGGTATAGTGGAAAGAGGATAGGTCTGGGAGTCAGAAGACCTGGGTTCCAACTTTCTGTGCATTGGGAAGATTGTGGCAGTTTATAACCAAGGAGTGTTTGCCTAGAGTGGTGAGGTATCTGAGGACTACCCTCTCCAAGTATTGTATCCTCTACTATCAATTTTAATGGTTTTATATGAACTTGATTTCATGTAGAAGCAGCATGATGTAGTGGATAGAGCACCGGCCTGGGAGTCAGAAGGTCATGAGCTCCCCCTTCTAGACTGTGAGCCCGTTGTTGGGTAGGGACCGTCTCTATATGTTGCCAACTGGTACTTCCCAAGCACTTAGTACAATGCTCAACACACAGTAAGCGCTCAATAAATATGATTGATTGAATGAATGAATAAGTTCTAATTGTGGCTCCACCACTTATCTGCTGTGTGATCTTGGACAAGTCACTTCACTTCTCTGTGCCTCAGTTACCTCATCTGAAAAATGGGGACTGAGACTGAGCCCCACGTGGGACAGGGACTGTGTCCAATCCGATTTGCTTGTATCCACCCCAGCTCCTAGTACAGTGCCTGGCACATAGTAAGCACTTAAATACCACAGTTATTATTTTATGTTTATATAATATCCTTCTGCTAGATTTTTAGCTCCTTGTGGGTCAGCCACCTGGTCTGAATTTGATTTTCTTGTATTTACCCCAGGAATTAGTACAGTGCCCAGCAAATAGTAAGTGCTTATTATACTATCAATATAAATAATAATAGTAATAGTGTAACTTCTCCCTCTCAATTTATTCTTGTTATTACTGGGCTATATGTGAAACTATACACACTTATTTATATTGATAATGTAGTAAATCAATCAAGTGTATTTACTGAGTACTTACTGTGTGCAGAGCACTGTACTAAGCCCTTGGGAGAGCACAATAGTGATGGTAGTAGTAGCAGCAGCAGCAGTAGTTGTAGACTGAGCCCCATGAGGGACAGAGGCTATGTCCAACCCAATTTGTTTGCATCCACCCTAGTGCTCAGTACAGTGCCTGACACATAGTAAGCACTTAAATACCACAGTTATTATTATTATTAGTAATATTGATGAGTACAAAACTCACCTGTTCTGGGCAGCAGCAGCATGGGACAGAGTCGAGGGTGGAGACTCAATTTTACTGCATGGAAGGTGGCAGTGGTAAACCACTTCCATATTTTTACCAAGAAAACTATGGATACACTATCAGAACGATTGCAGATGGGAGTGGGGCATTCTGGGAGAGATATGTCCATGGAGTCGCTTTGGGTCAAAAACTATTCCACAGCATAAGACATGACAAGTATTTATTGAATTCCCACTTGGTGTGATGCACTATACTAGGTACTTGGAAAGTACAGAATAAAGAAGTGACACATTTCTTGCCCTCACAGAGCTTGCACTCTAACGAAGGAGATGGTCATAAAAATATTTACAACTAAAGTGATCAAAATAAATTACGGAGTACACATACATACATACATGAATGCAGTGGAGGGAATAAATACATACAGGTTAGACTTTAGGCTGAAGGGATGATATGGCTGGGAAATTAATCAGGGAAGGTTTGCTGGAGAGGTGGGACTTCCCAGACTAAGCCCCCCATTTCCTCAGCTCCCCCCCCCCATCGCCCTGACTTGCTCCCCTTTGCTTTACCCCCCCACCCACTACAGCACTTGTGTATATAGGAATACATCTATAATAATATTTATTTATATTAATGCCTGTTTACTTGTTTGGATGTGTATATCTATAATTCTATTTATATTGATGCTTCTGGTGCCTGTTTACTTGTTTTAATGTCTGTCTCCCCCCTTCTAGACTGTAAGCCCATTGTGGGCAAGGATTGTCTCTCTGTTGCTGAATTGTACTTTCCAAGTGCATAGTACAGTGCTCTGCACACAGTAAGTGCTCAATAAAAACAATTGACTGAATGAATGAATGAATGGAAGCATGGCATAGTGGAAAGAGCACGGGCTTGGGAGTCAGAGGTCGTGGGTTCTAATCCAGCCTCCACCACTCATCTGTTGTGTGACCTTGGGCAAGTCACTTAACTTCTCTGTGCCTCAGTTACCTCATCTGTAAAATGGGGATTAAAATGTGTGAGCCCCACATGGTACAACCTGATTACCTTGCATATACCCCAGCGCTTAGAACACTGTTTGGCACATAGTAAGTGCTTAACAAATGCCATCATTATTATGAAGGGGGAGCCATGGTCTATCTGATGTGGGGAGGGAGGGAGTTTCAAGCCAAGGGAACAGTGAAAGCCAGGGGATGGAGATGGGAGAATTGAGAGCAAGGTACAGATAGGAGATTGGCTTGGTAGGAACATAGACAGTAAGAAGGGAGCAGATAGGTAAAATGGGGCCAGATGGTGGAGGACCCTGAAGCTGATTGTGAGGAGTTTGTGCTTGATGTGAAGAGACACAGGGAGCAATAAAGGGTTTTGAGGAGAGGTGAAATGTGGACAGATCGATACTTCAGGAAAATAATCTATGCAACAGCATGTAGTAGCTTAAATTGGAGGCAGGAGAGGCTGGGAGGCCAGCGAGGAGGCTAATGTAGTGGTCTAACCATGGCAGTATCAGAACTGGTAGCAGTTTGGGAGGGAAGAAAGGGCAGATCCAGGAGATGGCAGGATTTAGAAGTAGGCTAAATGCGAGATTCGAATGATAGTAGAGTCGAGGATGACATCAATGTTGTGGGTTTCTGGGATAGAGAGTATGGTGATATTCTTGATTCAGATGGGAATATTAGAGGGAGAAGTAGGTTTAGGAGGAAAGATGAGGCATTCTATTTTAGACACGTTGAGTTTGAGTTGACAGTAAGACATCCAAGTGGAGATGTCCTGGAGATGCAGGATTGCAGGTCAAGTGAGAGGTCAGGGCTACAGAGGTAGATTTTTGGATTCATTATATAGAGCTGGAAGCTGAAGCTATGTGAGTGGATGAGCTCTCAGAGAAAGTGCATGTAAAGTGAGAAGAGTAGGGAATCTTTGCCTAGTATGGTATTCAACACTCCTGTAAGGGTTTGGTTAAAACCCTGTAGTAAGTAAAGAGAAAATCAAATTGAGAACACTATGACCCATTAGGGAGGGCACAATCTAAGTGGCAAAAAACCTGGAAAAAAAACCAAAAGATATCATCGCGCAAACAAAAAAAATAAGTAAAAATTTGACAATAAAAATACTAGTAAAAAAATAACTCCACTAAACAGTAGAGAGTGCAGTTTGTGGGCACTTACTGTTGTTGCTAAATTTCCTGATTTGCAAAATGGAGCTAATAAATAATACCTAATTATTCTTCCTGAGATGCTGTGTACAACATACTTTGAATTCCTGGAAAGAGGACTTCACAGATGGTAAAATGAAAATGTTATTATGCCATATATTCAAAGCAATTAGGTCCCATGGCATCAAGCGCTAGTGACAAATGGGTGTGCTGCTGATATATTAGACAAAGGAGGAGTGGGAGAGTACTTTGAATTTCCAAACTCTTTAAATGCCTGCTATAATGAGAAAGATCCCTCTCCTCTTATGAGAATTAATCTAATTCCATTTATGCACAAAGGGGTCTCTACCCCTCAGGATTCAAGCCAGAAGGGGTTGTTAAATGACTTTAAATAGGGAGTGAGGGGGTAGGATCAAAGTTTTGTGAACCTGAATAAACTACTAAAAGATCTTCCATTATGTGAACTGGGGGTGAATCACTCTATGAGTGCAGGCAGAAAAAACGGGGTAAAGCACAGTGTTAATGGGAGGTAATGCCTCAGCAACAGGTGAGTGAACAGACCAGGAGAGAGCATGAGATGACTGGCAGGACTCCGGAGTGAGAGTGGTGGCATCACACCCTTGAAACAAAGCAAGTAAATTTGCTTCATCGGTTTCAGAGCTCACAAATGAAAATGAGTTGCTGAGCAGTGAAAACCAGTGATTTAAACTAATTCCTTTCGTGATAAGTTGATGTTGCCTCTCCTATCTCTTGGGTCATTCCTGGTGGATGCTGGACCTAGAAGATGAATGTACAAACACTGAGTAAATCATGCCCTTACATCAAAGCATAGAGGCAGCATGGCCTAGTAGAACGAGTAAAGGACAGGGAGTCAGGAGACCAGGTTCTCATCCCAGCTCTGCCACTGGCCTGTTAAGTGACCTTGGGCAAGTCACTCAACATCTCTGGGCCTCGGTTTCCTCAACTACATAATGAGGCTAAGATGCCTTCTCTCCTTCCCTCTTAACATTGTGTGGGACAGGGACTATGTCTGATCTGATTATCTTTTCTCTAACCCAGCACTTAGTACACTGCCTTGGCACCTTGTAATTAATAAAGTTTAATAATAATTATAATAATGGCAACTACTAAAAGTAATCAGGGTAAAACAGTTCCCACCTGTCGTGAGCCCACCCGGTTTGTACCAACCAGGACCTTCCTGGATCTGGGGTGCCTCAGTGACACGTAGTAGAATTCAAACCACACCTCTCATCACCAAGGTTGCTGTGGAAAGTTTTTACTTAGGTTCAGTGGCGTGCAAGGGAGTCACACACACTCATTCACTCACTCCATTCCACCAAGCATCTAACACCAGTCTGTGGTCAAAGGAGCCCATTCTGCCAATGCTTCTTCTTTCTGCTTCCAAGTGCTGCTCTCCTGCTGCTTCTGCTTCCCCAGCGTGCCTCCATGCTGCCTCTAGGTGCCCTCTGGCAATTCAAAACAACCACCTTAGGGGTCACAGCTGTGTCTTATGTAGCAGTTATTGATTGGTCCAGGCCCATTAAGGGTAGACTAGGGAGAGAAAGCCCCGCCTTCCTCCATGCTCCGCCCCCACAGGCCAGCAATCACCTGTCTCAGGTAGAGCTCACCAGTGGCTTTGCAAAGTCTCTTCCTTGTTGTTGTTCACGAGATCACAGCCAGTCACTAAAAAGGCAGCTTATTGTGGGCTCACCACATCCCTTGATTCTGTCGATCAACAACATTCACTCATTTACACTCATTCAGGGGCACAGTTAATGGGGAGAGTTACATTAAGGTACATTGTAAGTGGTGATCACTATCACCATCAATCCCTCAGTAGGGATTGCTCAAACCAGTAATGCAATAACCCAGCAACAATAAAAACCATATCACACGTGAGTGGTGATCAATATCACCCTCAGTCCCTTCAATAGGGACTTTGCTGCACCAGTAAACCCAACAACTATACAATCTTCAAACAAGAGGCAAAAATGTTATTACATGTGGTAATCAATATCACCATCAATCCCTTCAGTAGGGATTTTATTACACTAATAGTATAACAACACGGGGATGTAGGGTTTCCTCCATTTCCTCCTTTTTCTTTGTCTCTCTTATTTGGCTGAGCAACAGCAAGACTAATAGGAGGGATCTAAGGAGAGTCCTTGCATCCCCCCCAAACAACAGCAAGTGGGATTCTATTAGATTCACAAATTATTTCTATTACCCACGGTTGTAAATGAATATAAACCCATCAATTTTAACACTTTTTCAACCCACAAACTTTCTTCTTATAGTTCATGGCCCAACTCCACCCAGACACTGATCAATCAATCAATCAATCAATCAATCGTATTTATTGAGCGCTTACTATGTGCAGAGCACTGTACTAAGCGCTTGGGAAGTACAAATTGGCATCACATAGAGACAGTCCCTACCCAACAGTGGGCTCACAGTCTAAAAGGGGGAGACAGAGAACAGAACCAAACATACCAACAAAATAAAATAAGTAGGATAGAAATGTACAAGTAAAATAAATAAATAAATAAATAAATAAATAGAGTAATAAATATGTACAACCATATATACATATATACAGGTGCTGTGGGGAAGGGAAGGAGGTAAGACGGGGGGATGGAGAGGGGGACGAGGGGGAGAGGAAAGAAGGGGCTCAGTCTGGGAAGGCCTCCTGGAGGAGGTGAGCTCTCAGCAGGGCCTTGAAGGGAGGAAGAGAGCTAGCTTGGCGGATGGGCAGAGGGAGGGCATTCCAGGCCCGGGGGATGACGTGGGCCGGGGGTCGATGGCGGGACAGGCGAGAGCGATGCTCAAATCCTCTCAGGACCAGGTCTTCTGCTGGGAACATGTCCTCTCCTATTCATGGCTTGGACTCAAGACAGGTGCTCTGCGAAGTAGCTGAGCAGTAAACCTTGTCTTCAAGCCAACGTGTCCTGCTGAGCTAACATCTAGGGAGTTACAATCGAACCCATAGATTAAGAAGCCAGCATCATCATTAAGACCATATTTTTGTACAATTAACTCTTTTATAATGGCATATAGACAAATTATTTTCTTCATCACAGATTGTTAACTCCATGGTGAATCTCTCA
Organism: Tachyglossus aculeatus; assembly: GCF_015852505.1. Classification (NCBI taxonomy): domain Eukaryota; kingdom Metazoa; phylum Chordata; class Mammalia; order Monotremata; family Tachyglossidae; genus Tachyglossus; species Tachyglossus aculeatus. Next base: position 11,991,201 of record NC_052098.1, read on the forward strand.
AAGCAGGGTTTTGGGTTTTTTTTTTTAACTGTTCTTTACCTGGCCGGCAGTAAAAGTGACAGTTCCTAACCCCTTTACAGACCTCTTTGTTAGATTAGAGGCGCCACCCCTGCAGGCATTCTGTGGGGGTGAGAGAGAGTAGTTGCGATCCTTTCCTCTTAATTAACTCTTTTACATTTTTGCACCTAAGGGGAGATTTCATATGCTTGAAGGAGGTGCCTTCCCTCAAACAAATTCCCTTCTTTTTTTTTTTTCTTCTAAGGTGGTAACTCCTAAACGGTGGAGCTATCCAGCTTCCTCTTCAGGAATTTCACCATGCTCAGTACACTCTCTGAAACCATTCCATCACCCTGGCCAGTTCATCTAACCACCCTTGTTCTATATTCATTCATTCAATCATATTTAATGAGCGCTTACTGCATGCAGAGCACTGTACTAAGCGCTTTACACTCTTACATAGACAAGCAAGTGCAGCCAATCTCAACACATTTACACAATCCCTTCAGTACTTAAAACCGAATGAAAATGATTTCAGGTTATCATCAGGAGAGCTTTCTTCATCGGGGGTGGTAGGAGGTTTCAGGTTAACACAGACCGATTGAGGTGCCTGCAACTCAAACTTTAGTCATTAGTGCAGATGTAAGCCAATACGTTTCATGTCTGGAACCTCCTTGGGGTTCGATTCATGACCAATGATCTCATCTTGAGCACTCCCAGGTGTCTGGGGGTCCTCCCCATGGTCCCCCTAATCCACTCTTCTTCATCTTCCAGGCTTCTAGGCTAGGGCACGGGGGAAGAGAAGGTGAGGGTGCCCTTGGCTGCGGGTTACCTGGGGTTTTTTTTCTTTTCTGCCTCTCTTCCCCTGTGTTAGGGTCTGGAGGATTCCCTCTAAGGCTGACGTGGGTAGTCCATCAATTTCTATCCTTTGTATTCCCATTTGGAGGATTTGGCACCAGACCATGTTGCGCTGAGGCCCAGAACTTGCGTTTCGCCAGGGTCCTGTCAGCCTGCCAGAAGGTGCCCTTCTCTATCTGCCTCCCTTCTCTATGGCTACTGTTTAGACATGTGTGGGAGGAGAAGTACTTCCCCCCGCCGTGAGCCAGAGCTGCATTTCGTCCACCTCAACTAAACGGTCTAATGCAGTGACAACCGCGGCCTCATTCCCGAGTCCCGTTAGGCTGTTCGCCAGGGTACTCCAAGAGGAACCAGTTGAACTAAGGTCCTCAGTATTGCCTTCTTAAGGGGGGGCTTCTTCAGGCTGTAGGTCAAACCCCTCCCTGGATGCAAGTGGGCTCCAGATAACCCACGCTAAACCCAGGGAGCACAAGGGTGGAAGGAACCTCCCCACGGCCCTCGTAGGTTCGCTTTAGTGCTGCCATTATCCTGTTACACAGGGAACCTCGGCTCGCATGAAAGGTCCTCATAGTCTCACCCCCGAATCTACCCAAATCACCTCCACCCTTGGCCTCCTCTTCGGTAACAGTGAGTAATGCTGCACCATAGTCTTAGATCCGGAGAAGCCACTCTGATATGGGCTCTCCAATGCCCCTGTAGAATTGCTGACCTAATCTAATTCCACCCCATTACAATCTCTTGAAATAGTAGTGGGTAGTCCTCTCCCCGGGGTTTTGGTAACCACAACTGGGCTACCCTTAAAATGGGATCAGCTTCATCTGGTCCTCATCAGACCAGGTGTCCCCATTAACACAATGAGGGTCATGCCCACTTTTAAGAATGGCGTTTAACTGGGCCTGGCTGATTTTTCCCCATTTAGGCTTCAGGAGAAGCTCAACTACCTTAATATAGTTGAGTTCATCATCTTGTTCTGGCATTTAATAATAATAAATTATAATTATGGTACTTGATAAGCACTTACTATGTACCAAGCACTGTTCTAAGTGCTGGGGTAGATATGAGTTAGTCAGGTCGGACACAGTCCCTGTTCCACATGGGGCTCACACTCTTATCTCCATTTTACAGATGAGGTAACTGAGGCCCAGAGAAGTTAAGGGACTTGCCCAAGGTCAAACATGGCAGACATGTGGTGGAGCCAGAATTAGAATTCAGGTCCTTCTGATTCCCAGGCCCATGCCCTTGTCAACTAAGCCACAGTAATTGAGTACGATGCAAAGATGATTCATTCATTCATTCAATTGTATTTATTGAGCACTTACTGTGTGCAGAGCACTGTACTAAGCACTTGGAAAGTATAATTTGGCAAGAAATAGAGACAATCCCTATGCCGATGACTCCTTAAGAAGCCATTTATGCCTTTGATAGTGAGCCAGCTGCAATTCCCACAAGTAATAATAATGATACTAGTAGTAATTGTTGTATTTAAGTGCTTAGTATGTGTCAAGCGCCATACTAAACTCTGGGCTAGACACAATAACATCAGGTCCCACCTGAGGCTCAAATTCTAAGTAGGAGAAAGCACAGGTACTGAATCCCCATTTTACAGATATGGTAACTCGGGCACAGTGAGGTTAAGAGACTTTCCCAAGATCACACAGTAGGCAAGTGGCAGAGCCGGAATTAGAACCCAGATCCCCTGGCCTTCAGGCCTTTGCTCTTTCTACTAGGCCTTGATGCTTCCCCACTAAACACACACACACACTCTCACACACACACACACACACACACACACACACACAAATCCAGAGAAGTCCATGAAGTTAGGGATCTAGAGTGGAAAAGTTGAGGATGGTAGATGATATACCGCCAAACATTAGAATGACTGTTAAGTGAGCAACCAACACACACAGGTTTCCTCCAAAATACAGTTGCCATTTTCTGACAGAATACTGGGCTGGGTGGACTGCTGGGTCTAATCCAGTCATCATCTACGTTCTTAGTTTCTCCTCTGGATAAAATGTTCACCTCTTAAAATTAGTGAGGTAGGAGGTGTGGTGAGCCCACAATAAACTGCCTTTTTAGTGAAGACTAATGTGTTCATTATATTCATCAGTATCAGAGCAATATTAATCACAACATGGCCTTTCTGGGTGGGACATGTTAAGAGAACTGGAGGGTAACAGGAAACCCAAGTAGCTGTTATATGGGGGGGACTGAAAATGGGGCATATACTTGCAAGGAAGGGAAGAATCACAGCTGAAGCCCAGACAATTTTGTGACAATTTTGGGAGAGAAGAGACGCTGCTGTTTAAAGTAAGAGCAAGTGGACAGTTTGTGCTTTTGTTATGCTTTCTTTCTCCCCATGATACCTGGAAAAATATATTTGTCTGCCAGCTAGCTTTGCAGGGCCAGGGATGTGTTATCATTTTTAAAAAAATACCCCAAGAACAAACCAATAACAAAATAAGCAACGACAACAAAATTTTACTCACAACCAGGTCATAAAGAACAAAAATCTAGCCCAGTGCATACTAAATTGTCTGTGAAACGCCAACAACGCCAGAAGACTAGCCTCCAGTTGCCAAGAGACTTTAATAAGATAGGCAGAATGCAGCAACAAAATGATAAATTGAATGGTACAACATCTGGGATAAGAGTGTCAAACACAAGCACCACATAAGAGGAAGGAACTTGAAAAGCAACAAGATGAAGAGATTCAGAAAGGAGCAGAAGGAAAATAAGACTAACGTGATTTGGGGGAAAATATCTTCAGAGTTATGTGCCATAAAACATGAAGCAATCTCTGCATCTGAAACACAGTATTCTGGTTTTTGGCACCTCATTACCAGAAGCTGAAACAGATAAGATCAACAAAATGGTCAAAGGATGGATGGAAGGAAATACAGTATGTATAGGAGGAGGAGGAAAAGAACACAGGTGTGCACACTAATTCCTCTGGATTTCTGGCAAGAGTTTTACGTTCCCCCAGCTTCTGGAGATATCCCACTGTAGGAATACAATATCTTTTTACGTAGGTCCTTATAGTCATAAATCAAGGAGTAGCAGGTAATCGAGAAGTGCCGTTTTACATTGAAAGCTCTTTGGAAGAGAGAGCTGGTTTTGGAGGAATGTCAACCATTATTCACAAACCCCCATATTTGGTACAACATCAGTAATAATAATAATAATGATAATAATAATAATAATGGCATTAGTTAAGTGCTTACTATGTGCAAAGCACTGTTCTAAGCACGGGGGGGGGGGATACAAGTTGATCAGGTTGTCCCACGTGGGGCTCACAGTCTTCATCCCCATTTTACAGATGAGGTAATTGAGGCACAGAGAAGTTAAGTGGCTTGCCCAAGGTCACACAGCAGACAAGTGGTGGAGCCAGGATTCAAACCCTTGACCTTTGACTCCCAAGCCCGTGCTCTTTCCACTGAGCCACGCTATTATCTCTTAAATCTGAGAGTCCGGGGAGCAGTGGCTGCCTTGACGAAGTGTTGATCTATTATGCAGAGGGTCTTACTGATTAGTGAAGGCCAAAATGGCTTTTCTCTTCTGTGTCAGTGTTGAGAAGCAGCATGACCTAGTGGAAAGAGCACGGGCTTAGGAGCCAAAAGATCTGGGTTCTAATTCTGGCTCTACCACTTGTCTGCTGTGTAACCTTGGGTAATTCACTTAACTTTAATATCTGCCTTCCCTGCTAGATTGTAAACTCCTCTCAGGTAGGGATCATGTCTACCTACTTGTATTGTAACAGTCAACCAACCGATCAATGGTATTATTGAGTGCTTCCCAGGGGCAGAGCATTGTTACTAAGTGCTTGTGAGAGTACAATATAACAGAGTTGGCTGACATGATCCCTGCCCATGTATTCTCCCAATCACTTAGTACAGTGCTCTACACACAGTAAGCACTCAATAAATACCACTGATTGACTGATTGATGGATCGATGCTTTGCATTCAGTTGGCGCTCAATAGGTACCACTAATGATTGCCATTTTACCATGAAAAAGTATTTGGAACAGAGATCTGGTTTCCTGGAAAGTTAATGATGATGATGATGTTTGTTAAGCACACATACTATGTGCCAAGCACTAAACTAAACACTGGAGTAGATACGAGATAATCAGGTTGGACACAGTCCATGTCCCACATGGGGCTCACAGCCTAAATAGCAAGGAGGATGGGCATTGAATCCCCATTTCACAGATGTTACCTGGTATCCACCACCACCATCCATACAGATAGGGCATTCTATGTGGCACTCAATAAGTAAATACTGAACCCTAATAAGAATCATATTCCGCCAAGGTGATTCGGATCATGTCTTGACTATTGCCGGAAGCTCATTAAAGCCGATAATAGGGTGGTATTTGTTAATCACTTACTATGTGTACAGCACTGGAGTAGACACAAGACAATCAGGTTGGACACAGTCCCTGTCCCACATAGGGATCACAGTCTAAGTAGGAGTCTCATTTTACAGATGAGGAAACTGAGTCACAGAGTCACTGAGTACTGAGTCACAGTACTTGACTTACGGAAGGTCACACAGCTGGCACATAGCAGAGCCAGGATTAGAACCCAGGTTCTCTGACTTCCAGACCCATGCTCTTACCACTAGGCCACACCACCTCTCAAGCACTGTAGTTTACTATCTCCAGCACGCAATTCTCATGGCTCTTTTCATTCAATCGTATTTATTGAGTGCTTACTGTGTGCAGAGAACTGTACTAAGAGCTTGGAAAGTACAAATTGGCAACATATAGAGATGGTCCCTACACAACAATGGGCTCACAGTCTGTTTCAAATGCCATTAACCCTGACTGGAATGCCCTCCCTACTTTGTGTCAGTAGTGTACCTTCCCAGTCGAAAACTCTACTTATCTACAAAACTGTCTTCAAAATGTTAATTCGAATCCACCTCCTTTAAGATTTATCCTACTTGGCACCAGAAATTTCAAGCATTCCCATAACTTCTTAGCTCATGATAATATTTGAGTCTACCGTGAGCCAAGCATTGTGCTGAGGTAGATACAATCAGATCATACAGAGACTCTGTCCCATGAAGGACTCACCATCTAAGGTCGTCCCCCTCTCCATCCCCCCCATCTTACCTCCTTCCCTTCCCCACAGCACCTGTATATATGTATATATGTTTGTACATATTTATTACTCTATTTATTTATTTTACTTGTGCATATCTATTCTATTTATTTTATTTTGTTAGTATGTTTGGTTTTGTTCTCTGTCCCCCCTTTTAGACTGTGAGCCCACTGTTGGGTAGGGACTGTCTCTATATGTTGCCAATTTGTACTTCCCAAGCGCTTAGTAAAGTGCTCTGCACATAGTAAGCGCTCAATAAATACGATTGATGATGATGATGATTGGGTACATCATTATACAAGTTTTGATCCGTTATTTGCTCCCTCCCTCAAAGAAGCTCCCACCTGTGTGCCCCACATTTCTTCAATCTTTTCACCTGTAACATTTTCCCCAAGCATTTCCTAACAATACCTACACATCAGAAAGATGCAGGAAATAGTGTTTCTTAACTGGCTGGCCTGCCATGACTAGATGCTTGTTAAACCTTAATTCTTCAAAGGGAAATAGCATTACCTTAGTAACAAGTTTCTGCTCAAAGGGATCATCTCTTTTAAAGATCAGTTCATCACTCAGTACAGTGAAACTACGAATTAGAGTAATTTTTCCCAGCTTGTTGATACTTTATTGATCTCTGGCGGCTGCAAGAGGGGTATCGAACAGATATAAATAGTATTTGCTTTCAGTCTAGGAACTGAGTTTAACTCAATTTTTTGGATCATACGTTTAAATGGCTCATGTTGGTGTTTGCTTTCCAAACTGTGCCCTCCTGTTTCCTCCTTACTTGCAGGGCTTCATTTCTGTGGATTCTTAGGTTAAAGTGAAATACAAGCTGAAAAAGTTTCCACATTTTAAAACTATGAGGGCTAAATCTGTTTTGGAAATTAACATATTTTGTATGAATTATAGCAAATGCAAGGAAACAGAATGACCATAAAGTTATTGAAGCGCTGAAGATGAACTGAGCACTTTCCTTGAGTTTGAGCCGACTGCAGGACTCTTACCTTGCCCAGAAATCTGCCCATTTGACAGTTGTGGTGGCTATATAGGAAAATGTTCTTCCCCCAAATATGCTCAAACCCCACGCAGCTATGGCTGAAATATAAAGCCTTTTGTTGTGTAACTATGTGTCATTTCCGAATGGAAGAAGCTAGAGTGGAGTCTGTATTTGAAAGGTGGATTTTGAAAGGGTCAAGAGAAAGTGGGAATTGTGAATTTCCCTTTGCTGACCATCTTGTGAAGAAGTAAAATGTTGTGTGCCTCTTCCTTCTCTACCCCCTTCCTGGACCAATTAACGATGATGTGAAAAAGCCTAAAGTCTTCTAGGGGTCTTTTTGAGACTGGCTATAGGTATTCCCAAGATGCCTTTAGACTTCAGAGAGCAGCACCTTCTCATTGCCTCCAGGATGCTGGCACAGCTGGCTCACCTTTAACGATATGCATTTATTCCGACACAAATAAGAAGAGTGAAGTATTAAGTAGCCACCAGTTTTATTAAATTTCATCAATATTGTGAAGGATCGCATTTCACAGTAAGTAATGAAATTTGCTGAGGGTGATCCCACAAGGCACAGTAAACAAAGGACTCTTACTCCATAAATAGAAGCCATCCAGAGGAACTCGTGTCAGGAAGCATTTCATACTGGTATTAATAATCAATGCATTTCTCTGACAGGCTTTACCCAGGGCTGGGATAGAAATCCACCCCGTTAAGAAATCTACACAGGCATAAAACAAAAGAGGAAATTGATCTTAGTACCTCGGGGGACAGGTGACATGAGGGTGTAAAGTTTTTCCTCCTCCCCCACCCTCCCTCCTATGCATCAGTTCATCTCCACAGTTGACACAACAGCACTGGGAGTGGTACACAGTGGTTAGTCTTCCACAGCTCGCTGGAAGCAATGTCAGAAGAGAGAGCAGCCAAAGCCAATCAGTGCAACCTGTGGTAGAAGCAACATGCCAGAACTCTTAAACTGCTGTAAGATCTGATTCAACCCCTTAATTCCCACTGACAACAATATTGCCATATCTGCTGCTCTTCCAGCACCTGTCCTACCTCCTACCTTTGGAAGAATGATGATGAGAATTCAGCTGGATTCCTATTAGTTCATCCGTTGAAGTTGCCCAAATGAAAAACAAACAAACTAATCTGGTGAGTTACTTATTTCTCTAAGTTGACAAAGATGAGAGAAGGGGATTTGGGGATATACTGTTTTCAAACTCGGGATATCACACCGGTCTTTCTGATTTGTTTCTCTGGGGGAGATTTGCTAAGAAACTTTGGTGGAAGTTGTGGGAAAATATCTTCGTTTTAAATGGTTTTCACGGTCGATGTGGTAGCTTGTTAACATGGAGCCTGCAATTGGGGTGCAAGGAGTTGCATTGTTCTCGATCCTTTATCACAAAAAGGCATATATGTGGCAGATAGACGAATGTCAGAATATTTAGCAACTTCTTTATGATGGTGATGTTGCAAATGTGAAGTTTTTTGAATCCTTCATATTTTCTAAGAGATTCTTTATAGCCTCAAACCAACTGTTTGTCCCCAATTAAAGGTGGTTCTAGAAACAAAGATTAGGTAGGCAAAATAACTTATTTTACATTTCTGTTATTCAACCTTGCTTTGTCATTGTTTATTGCCATATTTTATGAACAATTCACTCTCTAAGATCCATCTCTTTTGGTCAATATGCATTTTGAATTACAAATTCTTGGGTGACAAACAGCTCTTCATTTATGATTAAACAATTCCTTTATGATTTCATAAAATCATTCATGAAAATAATAGTCAAATGCTGTCTATAAACGGTTAATATTGTATCAATATTGTAGTGTAGTGTTAAAAGTGGCTGAGAAAGAAAACGTGAGTGATTATACTGTGACATTTGCACTGTCCTAGTCTAAAAGCTCAAATTATGTTAGTTCTTTCACCGACTACAATTTCCAGTGATTTTTTTCATGAGATATGTTGCTGGGTACAGTTTTCCCTGCAATAATTTTACCTGTCTTTGAGTGATTTACTCTATATATGTGTATGTTATTGACTTTATTTTACATCTATACCATTTCCACTTAAAAATAGGTGTTTGCTATTTAGGTACATTAGTATGCAAGCATGACAAATGTAAATTGCATTGATTTTTGGTGGAACATCAGTTTTCACCTCTCTGAAAGGTCTCCTGTTTGGGGTCAAATCTGGAGCAGTTGGTTGTTGTGGATTTTTTGATACTTAGCTAGTGGACAATTAAGCAGTCTAATTTTCAACCAGTAATCTTATTTGCCAGAGGAATGTGCCATATTCAAATGATGGGGCAGATTTGAAGTTTATATTTGTACAGCAAGGCAGAATGATTTTCTAGGTGGAAGGAGGAGAGAAGAAATGGTAATGAGTTGGAAGATGCTTGGGGCATAAATAATATATAAAGGTCAAAATATCACAATACTCGTAGACCACCAAAATTTTGAAAAACAATTAATCGCTTTGCCACATGAACTGGTATCTCTTTAATGCTTCACTGCTTGGTTTTACTTAGTTTCATTTTACTGCCTTTAGATCTGTGATACTGCTCATTGTGCCACAAGGTAGGTTTTGATGGCAATTGTATTATCTTTGGTCTATTACTGGAGTACCTATTTCTGCAGAGTATCTGATCACCAAGGCCTCCTCTTACAACACTTATACGCTTACTTGGTTGTGAGTCCTGTTGTAAGGGAGGCTGTACTTTCCAAACTAATTTGTGCACAACAACATCTGATTTCGAAGTAGGTTTGTTTTTTTTTTACTCCTTACCTGCAGATATGTAAAAGCTATTTAACAGTTGCAGCAGCTCATGGTCTATGGAAAGGTTTTAAAGCCAATTCATATTGTGAGCCAGATGCCAAGAAATATCTAATATTGTGTTGTGTTTTTGAAATTTGTATTCACATCCATACACATATATTAGTCAACTGGTGGACCTATGCAGCACATAACCTGATATATAGATCCAGGGATTTGATCCCTAATGTTTTCCTTTTTGCAGCCAAAGGCCTCTGACACTTAAATCATAATCCTGGATTATGAAGGCAAGTATTAGAAAAGTCCCTTAAAAATCAACATCCATTTTGCTGGAAGTGTATCATCTTATTTTGATTTGTAACTTGATAGGCTATTATGCTGTGTTAAGATTGCCCCTGCTGCACTTGGATAGTGCACTCGCTCCAACCCAATGCTATATCGCCAACTGAGGATTATGGCTTCAAATAGAATAAAACAAAACACACCGAAAAAACAGCAGGCACCAAAGAGTGCCTTGTGATTTCACTCAGATTATATTTCAGTTCAGGTCCCAAAGAATGCCAATGGAAGATTGATTAGCCATCTCACTTATAACTAAGGTCATCAGCATTCCAGGATCCTCAAATTATATCTGGGGACTGGAGCATCTTGTCCCATCTGTGTTTGTTTAGTAAGCTTCAACCAGCAGGACTTAGAGATGGGCACATTAAAAACACTGCCCTAAGCAAAGAATTCCAAAATAGGAGGTACCTGTAGATTGCTAGTACAAGTGCTGAGAATGCCTATTTTCCCCTGTAACACAATTGGGTGTTCTTGATTTTGTAGGGTTAGATTTGTGAAGTGCTGTGGAGTGAAGGTTGTGGGAGGAGGGGATTCAATATAGGGATTTTTGCTTTCATTATGCATCTATGCCACAGTATAAGCAGCTGATTGAATACTAAACCTTTCCCTTTTCTTCAGTCAGGGAATTTCAGTGAGGGGCATGCTATCAATGATCTGAGGGGCCAGGTCTGATTAATGTTTTTAATTGTGTTTTCAAGATGTAACACACCCAGGGAGATTTGTTCCAGATGGGTGCGGTACAACTTGAAAAATAAAATAAATCCATCTCCAAGGACAATATTGTTCTGAATTTTTCTTTGAGGCATCAGCAGATTTTTAAACCACTGGAAAGCTGCTCAGGGAATCAGAGATTAGCCCTTTGCATTATTGTATATTTTCCAATTTATGTATAATATTGTAGTATTTTAATGTAAGGAACCCGGCTACATATCACTGAATACCTAACCTATTCAAAAGAAAATCCACTATTGTTAATGTGACATAATGTCAATAATTCATAGAGATAAATGGAAGTAATAAAGGATTATTTTACTTGGTGCATATACTCTGCATACATTAATACTTTGAATTCATACACACACACACACACACACACACAAATATGTAGTAGAAAGATGACTTACTACCGAAGCAAAATCTGATAGTACTATCCCCAAATGATATTTTATTTAATTATAGGTATAGTACAACCATACATACATTATAAAAATATGCATAGTAAGTAAATCCAAAGGAAACACTTTACATGACAGCTGGTAAGCCTATAGAATTTGTTACCTTAGGAAGTTGTGGAAGAAACAGAATCTATAGGCTCAAGAAGGATTTGAATAAATGAATGTAGAGTGAGGTACACTTTGTTCTCCCATGACCTGGGAGTTGGGCTCTTGCAGCTGGGCTGGAAGAATATTTTGTTGGATGTGGCATGGATGTTTCTATATTCTTATCTTCTCATGCAAAAATAAACAGTTGAACATACATTTGTGAGTAGGTTTGGTTGCAGATATTACAGATAAAGAATCAACTTTGGCTTTCTGAATTATGCAGCAATCTCTCCTGCTGCTGAGAGTTGTTGTTGTTGTTGTTGTTGTTTGTTGCTGTTGTTGTTGAAATCCATTTGTATGTATCAAACAAAAATTGGTTGAATTTTGAAATGTGCCTCATAATTTCTAGTGGAGGTCAAAACTGTATATATTGTTAAGGTTACCTCTTGGAGTTTAGGTTAGAGGTCATGTTAGCTGCTTTTATGCTAAGAAGTGCTTAGTACAGTGCTCTGCACACAGTAAGTGCTCAAATACAATTGAATGAAAAAGGCTAGTCTCAAAGACTTTTGCCTTCATCTTGCTGAAGGAAACCAGTTACCAGAAACTTCTAATCCTAGGTGTCACCATTAACCTCCAAACATGCAGAAATAGGAAATCCATTTTAGCTTTTAAACAAATGTTTACTGTACAGCAGATCAATCATCCTATCAATAGCATTTCCATAACTGTAAATAATTTTTCTCTGCCCACCTTATCAAATTGTAAGCTCCTTAAGGACAGGGAACATGAGTCTTGCAACTGTTGTACTCTTCCAAATGCTCCAATAAGTGCTTAGTGAATATCATTGATTCTGATGAAAACCTATGTGAAAATCAACGAAAATATTCACAATTTGCAGTCGATCCTATTTAGCAAGGACACGATTTAACACTGTTTCAGTCAAATCAATCAGTCATATTTCATTCATTAATTCATTCAATCGTATTTATTGAGCGCTTCCTGTGTGCAGAGCACTGTACTAAGCACTTGGGAAGTACAAGTTGGCAACATATAGAGATGGTCCCTACCCAACAGTGGGCTCATTATTGAGAGCTTAGTGTCGAGGACTGTACTAAGCACTTGGGAGAGTACAATATAACGGATTTATTAGACATGCTCCCTGCCTACCAGGAGCTTATAGTCTAGAGGGGGAGACAGACATGAATATAAATAAATGAATTACGGATATGTACCTAAGTGATGTGGGGCTAAGGGTGGGGTGAATAAAGGGTTCAAATCCAAGTGCAAGGGCCTTGCAAAAGGGAGTGGGAGAAAAGGAAGTGAGGGTTTAGTTGGAGAAGACCTGTTGGAGGAGATGTACTTTTAATAAGGCTCTGAAGGTGGGGAGAGTGATCATCTGTCAGATATGAACGGGGAGGGAGTCCCAGGCCAGACATGGGCTAAGGGTCGGCAGCAAGATAGACGAGATCGAGGTACAGTGAGTAGGTTGACATTAGAGGAGTGAAGTCAGTCACTTAATCGTATTTAATAAGCGCTTACTGTGTGCAGAGCACTGTACTAAGCGCTTGGGAAAGTACAATATAACAATAAAATACAATATAACAATAAACAGACACATTCCCAAGTGTGCAGTAGTGGATAGAGCATGAGCCTGGGATACAGGAGGACCTGGGTTCTAATTCCGGCTCCACCACTTCTCTGCTTGGCAAGTCACCTTGGGCAAGTCACTTCACTTTGCTGTGCCTCACTTATCTCATCTGTAAAATGGGGATTAAGACTGTGAGTGCCATGTGGTACAGGGACTGTGTCCTAACCAGCTTAGCATATATCTACCCCTGCGCTTAGAACAGTGCTTGACACAAAGTAAGCACTTAAAAAATACCATCATTATCATTAGTAGGAAATCGGAGAGGTGGGGACAAGGTGATTGAATAGTGCTTGGGGGTCATATTACCAATTTTTGACAACAGTTCAGTGACAAAGGAAAGAAATTGATTATAGTGTGAGTCATCAAGTATAGGGTAGTGTGCTCTTCAAAGAAAAACCCATTTGGACACTCTAGGCTCTTGGAGGAAAGTATTTCTTTCTTTCTAAATTAATTGCTTTACTTTTTTTTCAAAGGCAGAAGTAGGAAGCTGCAGCAACCTGGTTTGTATGGAGAATGTGGACTCCCGTGATCATTCTTATGAAGAAGATATGATCTGAAAATCAGAAGTCTTTGAGGAAGTGCTCAATGGTATTTATTGAACACCTACTATGTGCAGAGCACTATATTAAGAGCTTGGGAGAGTACAATACAACAGAGTTAGTAGACACAATTCCTGCCCATAAGGAGTTTACAGACTGGAGGGGGAGCTTTACCTTTGCTTTGTTCTGTGGCCTTGGGGAAAGAGTTTTCCTCGTTTTCCTTAGGGATATAATAATAATAATAATGGCATTTATTAAGTGCTTACTATGTGCAAAGCACTGTTCTAAGCGCTGGGGTGGTTACAAGGTGATGATCAGGTTGTCCCACGCGGGGCGCACAGTCTTAATCCCCATTTTACAGATGAGGTAACTGAGGCACAGAGAAGTTAAGTGACTTGCCCAAAGTCACACAGCTGACAATTGGCGGAGTTGGGATTTGAACCCATTACCTCCGACTCCGAAGCCCAGGCTCTTTCCACTGAGCCACACTGCTTCTCTGTAGATGTGAAAGATAGAATGGTATCTACCTATAAAGGTTGACTTGAGGAGAGATCTCTAGAAAACAAGAACACTGAGAGGGTGGCTATTTCATCATTATTCTCATTTGATGCGATATTCTTCTTTTTTCTATGGTATGGGTTAAGCACTTCCTTTATGTCAAACTCTCTTCTAAATGCTGGGGTTAATCAGGTTGGACACAGTCCCTGTCCTACATGGGGCTCACAGTCTAAGTAGGAGGGAGAACAGTAGACTTGAAGCACAGAGAAGTAAAACCACTTGCCCAAGGTCACAAAGTAAGCAATTGGCAGAATCGAGATTAGAACCCAGGTCCTCTGACTCTCAAGCCCGTGCTCTTTCCATGGGGCCATGCTGCTTCTATTCCTCTCAGTGCTGTGAAATGAGTGCTGAATGGAAAGGTAGTTTGCCAAAAGATGGTAAAGAAAAAGAAACTGCCCAATGGGAAGAATTATGAGCAGTATAACAGGACCATAACAGGATCAGGCCTATTGTCTGTCTCCAGCAATTACCACTACAGTGCTTCAGAGCTCTTAGCACTGTATTCATTTGCATCACAAGAAATCATGGGGGGGGGAGGGGGAATTAAGCTTTTGAGGGCATCCATATTAATTTGTACAATTTGAATAATCAATTAACACATTAATATTAATATTAATCCAATTTTTCTCATCAAAATCAGCCACGATTATCACTATGCTGATGCTTGGGAACAGACAATAGAAGTAGAAGATACAGTGCTCTTTAGGAGCCTACAGTGAAATGGGAGAAAAAAACAGACACAAATTGTAAACATACAATAGAATAAAAGTATAAATATTAGTGATAGAAACAAAAGTCTGCAGTTAATTAGGCAGATATACCCGAGCTGAAGAAAGCTGGTGGGATGATGTGACCACGAAGGTGGGGGTAAATTAGAGAATTAATTAGAGAATGCTTTTTGAAGAAGGTAGCTTTTAGGAGGACTTTGAAGGTATGAAGAAAAGTAGCTTGGCGGATTCGAAGCAAGGGGCTTTCTCTGCTGGGAGAAAAGCATGAACAGTAGGTCAGGTGTGGTTTTGTACAAGCAAGGTTCCATTAGAAAGTTAGCTTGGGAAGTGTGAAGAGTGCAAGATGGGATGTAGATTGAAATAACAGCCTCATAAACACAAATATATTCATCTTTTTATTTTCCAAAATAATTTCATGGTAAACTAGGGTAGAGCTGGTCACTTATACTGCACAAAAAAGCCTCCTTCATGATTATCCTCGTCTTTCTAGGTTGGACAATTGTGTGTTGGGGGAAATAGAAGGTTAAGGTTAATTGAGTTTACAGACTTCATTCTGTCACACCTGGTTCACTGAACCTAATTTTGAACCAGGTTATTATCTTTCTCTGTCCCTATCCCATCTCTGTGAACTCAGTGGGTGTTCTGAGCGAACAAACAAAAGTACCAGGGATGGCAAGGGGAACAAAAATCTGGCCACATTCATTGGATTTTCAGTGATTTCAGCAGCCGGTTCTATTGATTCTGCTAGAGCAATCCAGGAGGGGTTGCAGATGCTTAACAGGCAGGCATGTGTGTACCTTTTTCTCGTACTTTATTAAAAAGCACTGTAATTTCTCTTGATCCACTAATGAACTACCATCAGTAAGGAAATGCAGTTACATAGCAATTAAACCAACAGGCAAGCAGAGAGGTCAGTAAGTTCTTCACATCAGTGTTTGGATGGAAAGTCATGATTTGTGTTATATGACAGATTTTGTGTATCTTGTTAAATAAAGAAAACTCAAGGAGCCACTTACATTCAGAAATATTGAACATTTGTGCCAGCAAACATACATTTAATACTGTAGAAAGAAATGTGATAGATGACATTCCTTAGTGGCTTGGATTATTTCCTCCCCTATCTCACTTAGCTCATTCTAATTAGAGCCGTGAATAAGGTATATAAACAGATGGGATTATCGAGTCGTCTTGGCATGTGGTGGTGTTCTGAAACTGAAATGAGATTTGGCTACTATTCTTGGTCTCCTAATACAAGCCCCCAGAATCGATGTTTTATGCCTGCAGCATAACATGATGGAACCATGGATGCCATTTTCTGAAAGTATGTGGATTCTGCATAATCCTCGAGGTCCTCTGGGGGACCCCTGAATCGATAAATCAATCAATCACATTTAGTGAGTGCTTACTGGATGCAGAACACTATACTAAGTGTTCGGGAGAGTACAATATAACAGAGTTGGTAGAGACAGTCCCGAATCCTCTACTTGCTCCAGTGCTCCTGCATTCCTCTCTCGGGTCAGTGTAAAATCTGGCCCAGTCTGTGAGCTGTGTAACTTTGAGGCAGGAGCCTCTGCAAAGGGAGGCATGATGTTGAAAATCATAACAACAGACATGAAGGTATCCAGTACGGTAAAAAAAAAGTGGATGGGGGCAATCCAGACTATCTGAAAAGTAGTCTATCCGGTGGAAAACTGAAGAATGGGCCGCCCTAACAATGTTGCCATTTGTCTTGCAGCCTACTTCCACTTCCTCCACTCTTCATCAGCTCTTTCTGTCTTACTTTTCTCATTTTTCCTCCTATTCCACCCCAGCATGTTGTGTCCATTCCTTCCAAGCTCACCTTCTCATTGTGCCTCTAGCCCTTCCTTCCTTCCCTGATTAAACCCTCATTTCCTCTTTTCCCACTTCCTTGTGCATTGCCTTGACTCACACCCTTTATTCACTGCCCCTTCACTCCAGAAACCCCCAACACTTATGAACATATCCATAATTTATTTATTTATATTAATTTCTGTCTTCCCCCCGGACTGTCAGCCTGTTATGGCCAGGGAAAGTGTCTGTCATATGGTTGCATTGTAACTCTCCCAAGCACTTTAATAAAGTGCTCTGCACATGGTAAGCGCTCAATAAATATGATTTATGGATTGATTCTGCTTGAAACTTTCTCTTCTTTCTAAATCTCCAGGCTACAGCTTTTCCCCATCTTCAAGGCCCTTCCGCAAACCCACCTTCTTCAGGAGGCTTTCCCTGATTCATCTTTCTTCTTCCCAGGTCATGTTTTCCCTCCTATAGTCTCAGCACTTCTGCACCACCTTAGCGCTGTGTACTCAATCAATCAATCAATCGTATTTATTGAGCGCTTACTGTGTGCAGAGCACTGTACTAAGCACTTGGGAAGTACAAGTTGGCAACATATAGAGACGGTCCCTACCCACTTGTCATACTTTTGTACATTTATTCATTCAGTCGTATTTATTGAGAACTTACTGTGAACAGAGCATTGTATTAAGCACTTGGAAAGGACAATTCAGCAACAACATATTGATTTTCATACTCTACTATTGAAGCAATTTTTATTCTTAGTGGTAAATCATATCATGTCTGTCTCTCCAGTGAGATTATAAACTCTTTGTGGGTAGGGATCATTTAGAACAGCTCCATTGTTCTCTACTATGCAAAGAACAGTGCTTTGCACATAGTAAGTGCTTAATAAATGCCATCATCATCATCATCATTACTAAGTGCTCAGTACAGTGCACTGCATGCAGCAGGCATTCCATAAATACCATTGACAGGGACTGTATCTGAATGATTGATTGATTTTATTTACCCCAGCACTTAGCACAGTGCACAGAGTAAATGCTTGAATGAATACCACAATTACTGCTACTAATTTTGCTCAGTGCCATTTTGGTGTTATTTCCATTGGACGGTTTGTGGGTTTGTGGGTTCAAAATTCACAGTGTGGCCATTTTGGCACACGTGACTCTTAGCCATTTTGGTTCACATAGCTCCTTGCCATCATGGGGCTCAGTGTTCATTCTGGGCTATTTAAGCCTATTTGGCTTTCCGCCCTGTAGAGTTTAAAGCCTGGACCAGAGCAGCAGAAAGCCACGTGGATCAAAATAATCAATCAATCAATCAATCATATTTATTGAGTTCTTACTGTGTGCAGAACACTGTACTAAGTGCTTGGGAAGCACAAGTTGGCAACACATAGAGACGGTCCCTACCCAACAGTGGGCTCACAGTCTAGAAGGGGGAAACAGAGAACAAAACAAAACATATTAACAAAATAAAATAAATAGAATAGATATGTACAAGTAAAATAAATAAATAGAGTAATAAATACATACAAACATATATACATATATACAGGAGCTGTGGGGAAGGAAAGGAGGTAAGGCGGGGGGGATGGAGAGGGGAAGGAGGGGGAGAGGAATGAGGGGGCTCAGTCTGGGAAGGCTAATCCCAGAATGAGCTTTGACTAGTACAGCAGCAGAGAGCCGACCTGGCCAAAATAGTCCCGGAGTGAGCTTTGAACACCAAAGCAGAGTTCAGATGCTGCTTCCGGGCTTTCCTTTTCTTTCTTTTTTTTTTTTTTTTTTTGGTCTTGGTGGCCCTACTGTGGAGTTCAAAGTCCATCCCTGTGATTTTTACTGACTGGGCTGCTGCTGCTGCTGCTGCTGCTTTCTGACTTCAAGAGAAAGAGGATTGAGCAGTAAAGAGAATATCCAAGAGAGGGAGAGTGCATGTGTGGGTGATTGATGGGATAGGCGAGGATGAGTGGATCCACCTTCAAAACCCTCCTAAAAATCACACCTCCAAGAGATCTTTCTTGATTAAAACCTCATTTCCCCTACCCACCCTTGAATCTGTGTCCCCTATGCAATTAGGTCTGTGCCCCTTAAGGACTTAGATATTCACCCCATTTTCAGTCCCAAAGCACTCCTTCTACATCTCCTTGTACTCTATTATTTCCCTTAAATGCAATTTATTTTAGTGTTTTTCTACCCTTGTAGACTGTAAGCTCTTTGTGGGCGGGGATCATGTCAACCAACTCAATTGTAGTGTACTCTGCACACAGTAAGTGCTCACTAAATACCATAGATTGATTGAATGATTGATAGATCTCTCTCCCTAAAGGGCAGACAATGTGGGCACTAACAAAAGCAGATTCTTCCACTTCTCCTAGCACTGTACTACTACTTAGTACAGATCTGTTCACCATTTGCCCCCTCATTCAATATTGGCTGATAATGATTATGTTGCTGTGTTACTTCTGAAGTACATAGGATGGGTAGTTTTCTAGCAGCTGATAGGCAAGTGAAAATATCCAGGTTTGTGAGCAACCAATCAAACAACAGTATTATTAAGTGCCTACTCTGGGCTGGACATTGTAGTAAACACTTGGGCAAATACAATAGAGGGAAACCAGGGTCCCTATCCTCAAGTAGCTTACGATCTAACCGGGAAGACTTGAAGGCAAGAATCATTTAGTTAGTGAGAGGAGGAGGAGGAGGAAGAATAAAAATATAAGTGGAACAAGAAGAGTAAGGAATGATAGGTAAGGGACTAAATACTCTGCACACAATAAGCATTCAATAAATATAATTGAATGAATAAATGACATAAGTGCCAAGTGCCAAGGATGACTATTTCTATCAAGCAATCAGTCAGTGGAATTCATTGAGCGTTTACTGTGTGCAGAGCCCTATATTAAGCACTTGGGAGAGTACAATATGCCAGAGTTGGTAGAAACACTCCCTGCCCACAGCAAGCTTACAATCTAGAGGAGGAGCTTACATCTTACAGTCTCTTCAGTCAATCAATCAATCATATTTATTGAGTACTTACTGTGTACAAAGCACTGTACATAAGAAGTACTGTGGAAATTGGAATGACCTAGCTTGGGGTCAATTGGGGAATTCAATTGCGGAATGTTTTTTGAGGTAATTGATATGGAAGCATGTTTAATGCCTAAGTCATATAAACACACTCTTCACTTCTCTTTGCTATGCAACTTTCCATCACATTAGTGTCTGAGGGTAAATCAGAGTGTAGTTACTTTATATTTTAGTCACCCAAAAGGACAAGGAGCGTGGCTTAGTGGATAGTGCATGAGCCTGAGAGTCAGAAGGACCTGGGTTGTAATCCCAGCTCCGCCACATGTCCGGTGTGACCCTGGGCAAGTCACTTCACCTCTCTGTGCCTGTTACCTCATCTGTAAAATGGAGATTAAGATTGCAAGCCCCATGTGGGATAGGGACTGTGTCCAATCTGATTTTCTTGAATCCATCCCAGTGTTTAGTACAGTGCCTGTCACATAGAAAACACTTAACAAATACCACAATTATTATTATTATTATCCCCTTTTCCATCTGACTTTCTCATTAATGTTGACAACACCACCATGCTCCCTGTCTCTGAAGCATTATCCTTGACTCCACCATCTTTTTAATTCTCTACATTGTTTGTCACCAAATCCTGTCAAGTCTTCCTCCGCATTTCCAGATTTCATCCCTTCCTCTCCATCTGATTGGCCACCATGCGGTCCAGGTACGTGCCATTTCTTGGCTTGACTATTGCATCAGGTTCCTCATAGACCACTCTGCCTCCAGTCTTTCCCCCTTGCAGTACTTACTTCATTCTGTCCACAGATTATTTTTAAAAAAATGTCATTCTGCAAATCCCCTCACTTTTCAGAAAATCTCTAATGGGTCCTCATTCTCCTCAGCATCAAGAAGAAATTCCTGATCATTGGATTTGAGACAATCAACCAGCTCTCTCACTCCTACTTAACCACTCTCTTCTCCCTCCACACCCTAGCTCTCATATTTTGGTCCTCTCAAGCCACACTACTCACTATGCCTTGTTCTAACCTTTCCTTCAGCTGACCCCTTTCTCACTCACTCCTTTTTGCCTGGAACTCTTTTCACTTCCTATCCAACAGACCACTGCTCTCCCCATTGTCAAAGCCCTTCTGAAATCACATCTCAAGGAGGCTTTCCCCAGTTAATTTCTCATTTCCCACCCTATACCTCCCCAACTGTCACTTCAGCACTTCCGTATCACTGCTTGGGATCTCACTCCCCTTCCCCATAGCACTAATGTACATATCCTTATCTTCTACTACTTCCTCCTACCTGTAATTCATTTTAGTAGCCATTTCCCTGACTAGACTGTAAACTCTTTGAGGGCAGGGATAATGTCTATTAATTCTGTTGTGCCCTCCCACTGCTTAGCGCAGTGATCTACACACTGTAGACTTTCAATAAGTATTGTTGGTAGATTGATTCTGTTGTCACAGGTTTCAGGAAGTCAGTCTTTGCCTCCTGTGCACCCTGATAAAATTTCTCCCCCTTCTTTCCTTCCCACTTTCTGGGGCCCTCTACTTCACCCTTGTTATTAGGACACTATTATTGTATTTGTTAAGTGCTTATTATGTGTCTAGCACTATTCTAAGCACTGGGATAGATACAACTTAAGTCCTCTAGACCATAAGCTCATTATGAGCAGATAACTCATCTACCAACTCTATTATATTGTACTCTCTCAAGCACTTAGTACAGTGCTCTGCACACAGCTCTCTGTGGGCAGGGAATGTATCTGTTTATTGTTATATTGTACTCTCCCAAGAGCTTAGTACAGTGCTTTGCATGCAGTAAGCTCGCAATAAATATGACTGAATGAAGTAAACACTCAATAAATATGATTGATTGATAAATTGGACCCAGTTCCTGTCCCACATTAGTCTCACAGTCAATCAATCAATCAATCATATTTATTGAGTGCTTACTGTGTGCAGAGCACTGTACTAAGCGCTTGGGAAGCACAAGTTGGCAACATATAGAGACAGTCCCTACCCAACAGTGGGCTCACAGTCCAAATATATATCTTCCGCAGTAAGCGCTAAATAAATATGATCGACTGACTCCTATCAGGTAAGACAGGTGATAGGATTATTTGATTATTGGGTGATTTGTTATTCAGGTAATGGGGCTATAAGGAGATCCCCATTCATTCTAGGTCATGGATCTCATTCATAATGATGGTATTTGTTAAGCGCTGTACTAAGCATTTGGGTAGATACAAGATAGGTTGGACCCAATCCCTGTCCTACATGGGGCTCACAATCTAAGTAGGAAGGGAGAACAAGATTTGAAACCCCATTTTACAGATGAGGAAACTGAGGCACAGGGAAGTGAAGTGACTTGCCCAAGTTAATGCAGCAGGCAAGTGGTGGAGCTGGGATTAGTACCTAGATCCTCTGACTCCCTGGCCCGTGCTCTTTCCACTAGGCCTCACTGCTTCCTTGGAGGGATTTTCTAGAGGCTTTTCAAGGATGGGTTCCATGACCCAGACTCTTAGGTTGCCTACAGTCACTGTGATCTGACCAGCAGTTACTTCATCTTCCTATTGACTTGGGGTTAACTTGAGAAGGCCTAATTTTGGTCTACCTGATAATCATATAACAAGACCCAGTATCAATCAATCAATCAATCAATTGTATTTATTGAGCACTTACTGTGTGCAGAGCACTGCACTAAGCGCTTGGGAAGTACAAGTTGGCAACATATAGAGACAGTCCCTACCCAACAGTGGGCTCACAGTCTAGAAGGGGAAGACAGAGAACAAAACAAAACATATTAACAAAATAAAATAAATAGAATAGATATGTACAAGTAAAATAAATAAATAAATAAATAGAGTAAAAAATATGTACAAACATAAATACATATATACAGGTGCTGTGGGGAAGGGAAGGAGGTAAGACAGGGGGGATGGAGAGGGGGACGAGGAGGAGAGGGAGGGGGCTCAGTCTGGGAAGGCCTCCTGGAGGAGGTGGTTCTCAGTAGGGCCTTGAAGGGAGGAAGAGAGCTAGCTTGGTGGATGAGCAGAGGGAGGGCATTCCAGGCCAGGGGGATGACGTGGGCCGGGGGTCGACGGCGGGACAGGCGAGAATGAGGCACGGTGAGGAGATTAGCAGCAGAGGAGCGGAGGGTGCGGGCTGGGCTGTAGAAGGAGAGAAGGGAGGAGAGGTAGGAGGGGGCAAGGTGATGGAGAGCCTTGAAGCCCAGGGTGAGGAGTTTCTGCCTGATGCACAGATTGATTGGTAGCCACTGGAGTTTTTTGAGGAGGGGAGTAACATGCCCAGAGCGTTTCTGGACAAAGACAATCCGGGCAGCAGCATGAAGTATGGATTGAAGTGGGGAGAGACACGAGGATGGGAGATCAGAGAGAAGGCTGATGCAGTAGTCCAGACAGGATAGGATGAGAGCTTGAATGAGCAGGGTAGCGGTTTGGATGGAGAGGAAAGGGCGGATCTTGGCAATGTTGCGGAGCTGAAACCGGCAGGTTTTGGTGACGGCTTGGATGTGAGGCGTGAATGAGAGAGCAGAGTTGAGAATGACACCAAGGTTGCGGGCTTGTGAGACGGGAAGGATGGTAGTGCCATCAACAGTGATGGGAAAGTCAGGGAGAGGGCAGGGTTTGGGAGGGAAGACAAGGAGTTCAGTCTTAGACATGTTGAGTTTTAGGTGGCGGGCAGACATCCAGATGGAGATGTCCTGAAGGCAGGAGGAGATGCGAGCCTGGAAGGAGGGGGAGAGAGCAGGGGCAGAGATGTAGATTTGGGTGTCATCAGCATAGAGATGATAGTTGAAGCCGTGGGAGCAAATGAGGTGACCAAGTGAGTGAGTGTATCAACCCTAGTGGTGAAATGTCTGGTTTCTCGCTGCTATATGGGCCTATTATTGACTTGGGAACTCGGAGATTTCAATTTTGTCACCTGCCAGCATGGTGGTAATGTAGGGGTTAAGCAGTTCAACTGCTATAATTCATCAGGTTATCAGGTAGATCCTAGTATCTTCTAGACTCTGAGCTGGCCATGGGGAGGGACTGTTTCTGTTTGTTGTTGTACTCTCCCAAGTGTTTAGTACGGTGCTTTGCACCCAGTAAGCACTCAATAAATATGACTGAATGAGTGAAAAGTACATAAGGGGCTGATCTATCTATCCATGGAACCCACATGTGCTGGGCCCTAAACAGCTCTTCTTGTCATCTCTTTAGGTATCAGGCTTCAGCAGGGAGTCATGTTGGGAATAATCAAGAGGGTGAAAAATCAGGAATGAGGTTTATCTCGTGAGCCATCTCTGCGGAACCCACCACTGATACTTGGTTATCAGTTGCTCAGTTCCACGTTGGCATGGAGGCTTGGAGTTGCTTAATTATTTTCCTCCTACCTGTTGCACTGCTGAATGACACCCTTTTCAAAAGCTTTGATTTTCCTGGAGAGAAGTGTTCCAATTTTGTGAATTTTTGAAGGAAGTCTCCTAAAGAAGTGGTTGAAGGGTTTATGTCTTAGTGATATATTTTATTTTATATTTCATTCAGCATCCTTGAATATGTTAGTTTTGAAAGAACTTCAAATGCTTTGTTTCAAATTAGAAAGTGCAGGAATTGCTTCACCTCAGGGATTACTGAACTTCTAACTTATTCTTCTCGTGCCTAGGGTCTTTTCCAAGTGATTCCATTTCTGGACAAATGTATGGCCTAGTGGAAGGTGCCCAGGCTTGGGAGTCAGAGGACCTGAGTTCTAATCCCAGTTCAGACATTTACCTGATGGGTGACCTTGGGCAAGTCACTTAACTTCTCTCTGCTTCAGTTTCCTCATCTGTGAAAAGGGGATTAAATACCTGTTCCCCTCCCTCTAAAACTGTGAGCTGTATGTGGGTCAGGGATGGTTATCTTGCATCTCTCTCAGCAGTTAGTACAGAGCATGGCATATAATTAGCACTTACCAAATACCACTATTGTGATGATGATGATGATGATGATGAATATGATGATTTTTACATAATAGCCAAACCCTTCCTCCCAATCCCCAATCTTCCACTCCCTTTCTTCCTGATGGCCTCCTTCTCTAAGCACAGTTTAAGAAGTCCCAAGTGTCTAAGCCCTGATCAGCTAATTTTTGCCTCATGACAGGGCTGAAATATCTCTAAATTTATGAATTTCATCCCAAAGAAGGTAAATAAAGCCCCTATGACCTTAGTGGGCCTACAAACTCGACTAGCTTAGACACTTAAATTCTTAATTTTATCCTGTGATCTAAATACATTTAACTCTGCATTTAGCATTAAATTGTTCTTATAAATACCAATTTTTCCAAGAATGCATTTATTTGCTCTTTGGCAGTCATGTAATAAATTTGTGTCCACAGGAAACCAATATTTATATCTAGGCCACTGTTGTTAAATCAAATTAGATATGTTTTTAATAAATTGGCATCGATTACTGCAATTAGTTGACAGAAACAATCTAATTCCATTCAATTTGTTTTAGTAATTGCTGTACAGAGACACAATACACAGACTCCTGATTTGAAAAACATGCCCGAATTTCCATGAAATGGTGACTAATTGATTCCACCAACCAATTCTTGACTTTCCTCCATGGGGAATAATGCGAAGTGGCTTCAGTGTGCAGAAAAGTTCTCAATCTAGGCTTTGACCTGAAAAGCTAAAACTTGTTTCTAACTATTGGATCCTGGAGTTTTCCTGTTCCTGAAAATAAGAAAAGTTTAGCAAAGTCGAGGCTGTGGTCAGTAAGAATGTTTGTTGATTAAGAGCAGCGGACTATGCGAATGGACCATGTTGGGAGTGTTGAACTGGGGGAGAGCAAAATTCCCCCACCTCTTACAAAATTATGATTAAAGAAGTTAGAAATTTGTGCTCCCAGAAGCTGTTTCATCCAGCAAACAGGAAATGGGTGAAGGGACAGATATTATACTTTTATAGATGATGTGAGAGCAACATATAAAAATGGCTTTAGAGTAGAAGTATTTCCTAAGTGACAACAATAATATACAGTGTTGTGCTTTATTTGACTGAGTATACCTGCAGTTTCACATTCAGTATGCAGTCAGTTCTACTAGAACGCACGTTTCACCATGCATTTTGAATAGGGCGCAAAGGCAAAATTAGGGGACATTGTTCCCAAAATGTGTGGATGTCTGAATACTACATGGTGCCATGTCGAAAGAAATAGTTGTGTATGTACATTTGTCATCGGATATCTCATGAGTTTGATAAAGTTAGTTTTCCTTAATGTGGGGGTTCATGAATCCATGATATTTATTGAACACATACTCTGTGCAGAGCACTGTACTAAGTGCTTGGGAGAGTACAATACTTATCTGGCAGGGGAGACACCATGATCATGTAGGTGGTTTTCCCAAGGTGCAGGTCATCCATTGCACTCCGGACAGACTGTAGTTTCCCCCAGTGCGGGAAACTAGAATGCATAATTTGTGGTAGTGAGGAACTGTGTTCACAATCTAAATTGTAAGCTCCTTAAGGGCAGGAAATGTGTCTCTTAACTCTGTCATATTGTCCGTCCCCAAATGCTTAAAACAGTGCTCTGCACATAGCAACTGCTCAATAAGTACCGCTGGTGATCCAACAGAGTTGGTAGATACTTTTCCTGCCCATAACAAGCTTAAAGTCCAGAGGGGAAGACAGACATTAATATAAGTAAATAATTTATAATATATAATTTATACCTATGTGCATAAGTGCTGTGGGGCTGAGAGTGGGGTGAATATCAAATGCCCAAAGGTCACTGATTCAAGTTCAGATGACACAGAAGAGAGAGAGAGAGATGTTATCCCCTTGTTTTAGAACAGATGATAATTGAAATGATTTTCTTAATGTAGGTCAAAAATTTGAAGTTATTCAATCAGATTGAATTATTTAGTAAGGAAAAGTGGAGTGTTTCAAAGTTACTTGACTTGTGCCTAATTAAAGCATAATTGCATTTAGGAAAGAACATGAGTTATTGGAGCTTATTTGGGGTTTATAGTGTGATCTTCACACTAGCTAGATAATGTTTTCAGTGTAAATAGAATTTGTTGAAAATAAATGAGCCTGTAAATGATATCTTAATACTTATGGAGGATTTTCTGAAATTTTCTGTGTTTTTATTCTATTTTATGTCTCCTTTTTCTTAATTGCATACATTTTTATATGTTATAACAATAATTATAGTATGTTTTACTTAAGGCTTTTATATCATATATATATTGTGTATATTTGTACATATTTATTACTCTATTTTATTAATGATGTGTATATGGCTATAATTCTATTTATTCTGATAGTATTGACATCTGTCTACTTGTTTTGTTTTGTTGTCTGTCTCTCCCTTCTGGACTGTAAGCCTGTTGTTGGGTAGGGACCGTCTCTATATGTTGCTGATTTATACTTCCCAAGCGCTTAGTACAGTGCTCTGAACACAGTAGGTGCTCAATAAATGTGATTGAATGAATGAATGAATGAATATCATATGGTAAATGTGATTTGGCATTTCTCTGTATTTATCCTGGAATAATGTAGTCAGCAAATGCAGTTACATCTGGGTCTTTAGAGTCACTTTTCCTTCTGTTTACACTGATAATAAAAAGTATTTCAAAAATTAAAATAGAATTGTAAGTTAAGGGCAATGAAATTTTAATAAAATTCCTGCCATGAGAGCTTGTCAAATGCAAAGCACTCTGGTTCTAGAAGGGATAAAGAGATCTTGGAGCTTAGTAACAAGGTGCTTAAACCATAAAAATAGTAATTTGAACAAACTAAATTTCTCTTCCTTTTCCTATATAATGAAGACTTAAAGAATATAGAGAACTGGCAAAATGCATGTATAGTAGCAATGGCAAAATTCTTCATCAGTGTTTGCAAAGTTCTTGAATGAAGGAGTGAATGTCTCAAAATGGGAACCAAGAGACTGGAATATCTGCCTCTGGTCATTTAAGTAGAGTCAGTGCCAGAAAATTGGAAGCTTCCTTTGAGGGATGAGTTCATTTCTATTTACTTCATTCAAAATTCTAGTGCCCAGTTGGTGGTTATTTACTAAATTATACCTGCTGGTAAGAGAACCCAAGGGTTAAGGAGGTATCAGGAAGTTGGGTGAAAGTGAAGTAGGGGAAAAGAAGAAAGAAGGACCAAGGGCGATTGAGGGGAACCGGGGCTTTCAGAGGAAGAAGAAAGAATTCCTGGGGTTTGGAACAACTTAGAAGATTAAAAAGAATTGGTAATGAGGCATAATGGGAGGACATCCAGGCAGCCAACTTACAGTTATCTGGACCGAGTGGGGAGAGAAGAAGCATGGATAATACAAAAGAAAGTCATGAGGGATGGCTTGGTGCTTAGTTTGGCAGCTTGGCAGGCAGCTCTAGAACCTTTCTAGGAAATGTAATAATAACAATGAATAATGATGACATTTGGTAAGTGCTTACTCTGTCAAGCGCCATTCTAAACGCTCGGGTAGGAACGAGTTATCAGGTCGGACACTGTCCCTCTTCCACATGGGGCTCGCAGTCTAATAGGTGGTGGTCTTTGGTCAGTGGAGCACATAATGTAAGGTTTACCATGTGCATATTTGGGTAAAAACCAGCATTTCCAACAGTAAAATTTATTTCATAAAATATGCCATTTATAAATGCCTATTTCATAAAATAAGCATGGCCATTGATTCAATCAGTCAATCAGCTGCATTTATTGAGCACTTACTATGTACAGAGCAAGCTACTAAGAGCTTGGCAGAGTACAGTACTACAGAGGTAGTAGACATGTGCCCTGCCCACAAGGAACTTACAGTCTAGTTGGGGAGACAGAGATTAAAATGAATTACGGATATGTACCTATGTGCTACGGGGCTGAAGATGGGATGAATAAAGGGTACAGATACAAGTACAAGGGTGACACAGAAGGGAGAGGGAGTAGGGGAAATGAGGGCATAGTCAGGGAAGGCCTCTTGGAGGTGATATCCTTTTTAATAAGGCTTTGAAGGTAGGGAAGAGTGATCGCCTGTTGGATCTGAAGGAGGAGGGAGTTCCCAATCTATGGCTGGTGATCTAATGTACCTTTATTTCAAATTTCTAAGATTTCCTTAAAATTACTTTATTTCCAGTAGTTTAAACCAACTTAAAATTTTAAATTAATTTAAAATTAATACGTATGCCTGAATTTTTAGGCACTGGACTTTCACCTCCACTTAAGCAATTCTTTTCTCACTCAGTCAATCATATTGAGCGCTTATTGTGCACATAGTACTGTACTAAGAGTTTGGAAGAGTACAGTGTAACAGAGTTGGTAGACACGATCCCTGCCCACGATGAACTTAAGGTGGTTTTGTGTGCATCTAAGGCCATAAGAAAGAGGGTAAGTTGATCTCTTTTTAGGGAACTATTAAAAATAAGTAATATTAGTAATTACATAACAAAGTGGAAGGGGAATGATAATATTTTATATTGCACCAGCAAGAGGTGCTACTCTGTACTTCAATTAGCCTAAACTCTTCCATTGGAAAATAAATCCAAGGTGTCATAAAGTTGCATTAACTAATGAAAAAATAGCTACCAAATTAGGTCCCACTGTCTCCATAGCAACTCTTAAGCTTTAAATTGAAAGTTCTCAGTGGCTGTTGGGTAGATGAGATTCAGGGGAAAGAGTTACTTTGGAATTTTGATAAAATCACACATTTCTAAAATTACTTATTGATTGGGATAACTGCATTTTTTTTCCTGCATTTACGCTCTTTGTAAATGTTCCCATTCGGTTCTGGTAACATGGCTTCTCCATCTTTCACCTTCTTGATCAGTGTTTGCACAAGCGTGACTTGATTCAAATGCCTTGCTTTGTTAATAGCAATTTCTAATAATGATGGTATTTGTTAAGTGCTTACTATGTGCAAAGCACTGATCTAAGCACTGGAGGGGATACAAGATGATCAATTTGTCCCACTTGGGGCTCACAGTTTTAATCCCCATTTTACAGATGAGGTAACTGAGGCCCAGAGAAGTTAGGTGACTTGCCCAAAGTCACAGAGCTGACAAGTGGTGGAGCCAGGATCAGAAACCATGACTTCTGGCTCCCAAGCCCGTGGTCTTTCCACTGAGCCACGCTGCTTCCCCAGTAAATAAATAATTCCCACCAATTTTGAAAGGGCTTGATTCTAGGCAAGTTACTTTCCTGGTGGTTTTATGGGCAAAATCATTTGCGAATCTAGCCTCTGAAACATCTAGGAGGCCTTCCCCAATAATCTCCCCAACTAACACTTGGAGAAGCAGTGTGGCTCAGTAGAAAGAGCACGGGCTTTGGAGTCAGAGGACATGGGTTCAAATCCCAACTCCACCAACTGTCAGCTGTGTGACTTTGGGCAAGTCACTTAACTTCTCTGTGCCTCAGTTCTCTCATCTGTAAAATGAGGATTAAAACTCTGAGCCCCCGGTGGGACAACCTGATCACATTGTAACCTCCCCAGCACTTAGAACAGTGCTTTGCACATAGTAAGCACTAAACAAATACCATCATCATTATTATTATTATTAGCACTTCAGCACTTCTGCACCACCTTAGCACTGGTGTGGTCACGACCTTCCAAAGCGCTTATGCACACACTCTAATAATAATAATGATAATAATGATGATCATAATAGAGTTTCCTAAGCACTTACTGTGTGCCAAGCAGTGTACTAAGCACTGGAGTGATAATAATAATAATAATGATAATAATGGTAATTTGTTAAGTACTTACTGTGTGCGAAGCACTGTTCTAAGTGCTAGAGTAGAAAAAAATAGTTGGGTTGGACACAGTCCTTGTCCCACATAGGGCTCACAGTCTTAATCCTCATTTTACATATGAGGGAACTGAGGCCCAGAGAAGTGAAGTGACTTGCCCAAGGTCACACAGCAGAAAAGTGGTGCAACAGGGATTAGAACCTATGACCTTTCTGACTCCCAGGCCCATGTTCTATCCACTAAGCCGTGCTGCTTCCCAAGATACAAGATAAGCACGTCAGACACCGTTCCTGTCCTACATGGGGCTCACACACAGCCTAATGGTGAGGGAGAACAGGTATTGAATACCCAATTGATTTAGATAAGGAAGCTGAGATACAGACAAGTCAAGTGCCATGTCCAAGCTCACACAACAAGCAAGTGGTAGAGCCAGGATTAAAATCCAGGTCCTCTAACTCCCAGACCTGTGTGACTTCCACTAGGCCACATGGCTTCCCCACAGCCTATCGTGGCTCAGTGGAAAGGGCACAGGCTTGGGAGTCAGAGGTCATGGGTTCTAATCCTGGCTCCACCACTTGTCAGTTGTGTGATTTTGGGCAAGTCACTTAACTTCTCTGTGCCACAGTTACTTCATCTGTAAAATGGGGATTAAGACTGTGAGCCTCATGTGGGACAATCTGATTAACTTGTATCCCCCACCCTCCCCGTGCTTAGAGCAGTGCTTGGCACATAGTAAGTGCTTAACAAATGCCATTATTATTATTATTATTGTTATTATTACTTTAAACACTATTTTATTTACATTTATATGCATCTCCCCTTTTCTTTCTTTTTTTTAAATGGTATTTGTTAAGTGCTTACTATACATCAAGCACTGTTCTAAACATTGAGGTAGATAAAAGATAATCACGTTGGACACAGTCTCTGTCCCATGTGGAGCTCACAATCTCAATCCCCATTTAACAGATGAGGTAAATGAGGCATAGAGAATTTAAGGACTTGCCCAAGGTCACATAGCAGACAAGTGGCTGATCTGGGATTAGAACCCAGGTCCTCTGATTCCCAGACCTGTGCTCTACTCACTAGGCCAGCTGTTTCCTTCTTTCTCCTGTCTGTAATGGATTTTAGTGTCTACCTTCCCCACTAGGTTGTGCAGTGCATCCTCGACATGTTGTCATTATTTTTGAACTGTTGTGCTGTTCCTAACCCCCTAATTTTGTTTTCCCTCAAGGTCTTTATATTGTGTATTCTGAAGTGATTTTCTAGGGCGTTAGAGAGACTCTGAGCAAGGAACAGCTGCTGTTTAAGTTGTTTCCCCCACATTTGCTCATTTATAAATTTTCCCTACAGACTCTTTTAAAATAACTAGTGAATGTCTCTGTTTGGTCTTGTTTAAAATTTGTATGCCTAATGTCTTAAAGCATCCCAGCTCTGCTGCAGGTTAAGATGCATTCAGTTGAATGAAATGTGATTGAAAAGAATCTAGAAAATTGGTCAGAAAAGTTGGTAATAATTGTAGTACCATACAAAGCACCATCCAAGCATATCTAATTATGTAAATCCTGTTCTTCTCCTACATCTATGTGGAGACCTGAGTGTTCAGAACACTTCCAAATGAAAAAAAAAAATGTTAATTATCATTTGAAAACATGCACTGTTAAATTCTGGAAAACATCTCCAAGGACAGCACTGAATGTCCTCACTTCCTACATATTTTATCACGCATTGCCTTTCTAGACAAGAAAGGAAGAGAATGATGTTAATATCAGTCTTTGGTTACTGAATTTGAAGATCTGGACACCACATGCATAGTTATGCCCTGTGTTGCCAAATTAAACCGGAAATATCATAAATTTTATCCCTTTTCTTTATGAAAATTCTAGATCCCTAAATTTTTAATAAGCTATAAAAACAGAACACAGTAGATCACCTGGGGAGTGTTCAAATCTGAACTATTTTCTCTCACAGGGGAAGGTTTTATGTAACCCACCGGGAACTGTGATTTGAATGGTTCCTTGTAAGCTATAGAGCATCACTAATGTAGCTTTTAATCAGATTCCAAACCCCTTGTATATTTTCTGTGCTCAGTTACTCATTCAATTTCAGAGGGCACCGGGCAAATGGACAACTCTGCCAAAATATACAGGTGTAGGAATGTGCACATCTGACCCATTTTGCTCTCTTCCACTATGCAGGCATACTTTGTGTTACAACCACCTCACGAAACAACTACCCAAGGGGTACAGCCAGTGGTTTTTGATGTCTCACCCCTGGTAACAGCCACCCCATGATAGAATCTCCCCAGGGATACCACCACTGTTTGATGACTTAACCCATGCCTACATCTGACCACTGCCCATGATCTGGCCAATCGCTACAGGTAAATAAGATCCACCCCACCAGGGCAGAGGGTAAACCATCCACAATGGATGGCTCTTGGAGGAATCTTGCTCACAGTTTGTGTCAGGTTTTCAAGGTGCTAAAGAGACACTGAGCAGATGACCAAGGAAGTTGTTGAACTGGGGAGGTGACTAAATTTAGGCATAGATGATGTGGATAGCCATGAATTAATTGCATCTCACACAGAAGAGTCATTGTCTAGTGCTCATTGTGGGTAGGGAATGTTCCTACCAACTCTGTTATATCCTACTCTCCCAAGTGCTCTGCACACAGTAAGTGCTCAATAAATATGATTGATTGATGGATTGACTAAAGCTTCAACCATGCAGTGCACCCCTGCAAACTGTGGAAACAGATGCAGAAGAAGTTGTGGTCTCTCCACCACCAGCTAAAATCTCAGCATTAAGGAGTCTTGCCTCAATTTCCGAGAAAGTGGATGAGTGCATAAATAAGACTGTAAAAGCAGATCCTAAGGGAGAGTTCAAAGGTTGCAGAGGGGTTTAGAAGTTAGCCAGCTACCACAGGCCGCAGGAAGAAAAGAAGGAGACGGCTGTTCAACCTAAATTGGACAAATTCTTCACTAAATTTGA
This sequence comes from Tachyglossus aculeatus, assembly GCF_015852505.1. Lineage (NCBI taxonomy): Eukaryota > Metazoa > Chordata > Mammalia > Monotremata > Tachyglossidae > Tachyglossus > Tachyglossus aculeatus. Next base: position 12,024,592 of record NC_052098.1, read on the forward strand.
AAAACCACTACCATAATTCACAAAAGAAGCTTCTACTTCTGCAAAGTCTCTGAATCTTATTATGACTTTTTATTTAAATACTGGGAAACTGTGCTTTGAATTACATTAACAAAGTTTAAACAATACTCGTGACATTATTATTATTAATAATAATAATTGTGGTATTTGTTAAGCACTTACTATGTGCCAAGCACCATTCTAAACACTGGGAAAGATACAAGATAATCAGATCAGGACCAGTCCCTGTCCCACATGGGGCTCACAATCTATGTAGATCTGACTGGCTGAACCCCAGATGCTTCCTCTGTCTTCTGAGGGTTCCAAATCCAAGAGTCATGGGTTGGTGGTGGCAACCTCAGAATTCTCTAGTGTGAGGCTTGAAAAGCATCTAACTGCAAAAGGTTGGGGTCCCTAGGCCCCTGAGGCCACCCCTGGACAGCTGACCTTAAAAGAGACTAGAAAAGTCACAAGCAGTGGCTCCAGTAGCACGTCACAACCCATTCTCTATGTTTCTTCCCAGGAAATGGGAAATGGTGGATTCTAGGAAAGTGTAGTTTCTCTGCTTTTTCTTGCTCCAAGACTCCTAGATAACAAGAAGTAGGGGACAAAGTTCTTCACGTGCTCATTTTTTGCTTTCTCTTGAACTCACACCTCTTTTACTGAACCCTTTTTACTTGCCAACATTTTGTAAACTGGAAGTGAGAATCTCACTCAAAAATAGTACAGACTAGATAGAGGCAACAGGAAGTGACCCAGTGGAAAGAGCACATGCCTGGGATACAGGAGACCTCGGTTCTAATCCCAAATTTGCCATTTACCTGCTGTGTGATCTTAGGTAAATCACTTCATTTCTCTGTGCCTCAATTTCCTCTCCTGTGAAATGGGGAGAAAATATCTGTTCTCCCTCCTTATTATATTGTGAGCCCCATGTGGGATAGGTACTTAATGCAGTGCTTGGCACATGGTAAGCACTTAATGAACACCACTATTATCTTTATGAAGTAGTTATTAATCATTTCTCTTTTAGCTGTTTTCTTTCCTCACTTACCTGACCCAGAAAAGAGGGCTTCTGTCAAATCTACTTACTTGAGTCTGTACCTCTTAGACACTTTAATTCTATCCTCACCCCACACCAGCCCCATAGCATTCATTCATTCTGTCGTATTTATTAAGCACTTACTGTGTGCAGAGCACTGTTCTAAGCACTTGGAAAGTACATGAATGTACAAATCCATATTCTCTGTTGTTTCCCCTAACTGTCATTTATTTTAATGTCTGTCTCTCACTCCAGACTGTAAGTTCCTTATGGACAGGGAATATGTCTACCAACTCTCTTATACACTACTAATACAGTGCTCTGCATGTAGTAGTAGTGGTATTCATTCTGTTGTAATTATTGAGCACTTACTGTGTGAAAAGCACTGTATTAAGCTCTTGGGAGAGTACAATATAACAATAAACAGACACATTCCCTGCCCACATTGAGATTAGTGTAGTAGTAGTAGTGATCAACACTACACACATTTCTTGCTTACATCCTAATGTGGGAGAGAGACATAAAAATATGTAAAATTGAGTAAATACCGACTGCTTCATTGTTGATACAAATATATATTGTACAAGTGCTGCAGAAGGGTATAAACAAATATAGATAAGTGCTCTAAGTAAATATTGGGCTGCTATGACTTGAAGTGTGGGGAGTTAATTAGGGAAGGCTTGTTAGAGGAGGTAGGATTTTCAGAGAACTTTCATTAGTCAGCAGAATAAGAAACAAATGAAAATATGTCTTTTATTCCCTCCCCTCTTATGCCAGCTAGCTGCACAATGTAAATTCTGGATCAAGTCAGTTGAACCAAAGAGTCATTTGCTGAATGTGTTTTCACAGACCCTTTAGAGTGCCTCAGTCCTTGAGAGTAGCAAACCTCTACTGGATTCTTCCCCTTGTCTTTGGTTGTTTATTTGCTTTGGTTTTTACCATTTATAATGGTCTGTCCCCCTGAGGTCCCCAAGAGCACAGTGGAATTTTCTCTTTACCAGTTTTCCAGGTACCCCCATTGCCCCTTATATAAAGTAAATCTTGCTTTTCAGCAGGAAAAGTCAATCTCTAGAACAGAGCAGAGAGAGGAAATTGAGAGCACCAAGGACTTGAGAAGCCTACTTGAGGCTTTCAGGCTGCTAGGATTTCCCCTGGTTTCCTTATGGGAGCGGGTGGTCTGATGAATCAGTCAGTTGTATTTATTAAGTACTCACTGTATGCAGAGCATTGTACTAAACACTTGGGAAAGGACAATACATCTGATTCTGGTAGTTCCCATTTGAGAAGGGAGCAAGTGAAGAGCAACCAGTTTAACCTTCTCCATGGCTGTGAAACCCAGGTCTACCACCGAGCGCACATCTAGTTTCTGGAGCAGTTCCACCAGCATCACCTCCGATCCAAACTCCGAGCCAAGCTCAACATCAAATGACAAGGTAAGGTAATCAATCAATCAATCAATTGTATTTAAAGTTCTGGAACTGAGCCAGCACTTGTGGCAACACAGTTTCTTTGGGAGGGATCTGGGCTGGGTAAACCGAAACCGGTGTCAGGGGCTACACCATCTTACGGGACCCCTAACATGACCTGCAATGCAGATGATGCCATCGGTTGCCCTGTGTGATGATGTCATACATAAGACACCCTGATGACACCATCATAATGCCTCCAGCCCAAGCTGCGGGCAGTTTCCATTTGTTGGACATTCCCAACCAGGCAGTTGGGACCGAGTGGTCTTTTATCTCAGGGAAGTCCCTTTTGTGGAGCAGTTGTCCGGAGGACTCTCACTGTACTGAGGGGAAAGGGAGAAGCTCGGGTACTTCCCTGTCTCTGCTGCAACCAAGTGACATTTTCTGGTATGCTTTTCCTCCCCCTTCCCTCTCTGTGCTCTGTCAGCAGCTTGCTTTCAGAAAAGTGATTGACTGATTGATTGAGAAACCACCCACAGCCAGTCCTTACAGCCAGGAACAGCTAAGGCCAGATGGCCTTTGTCTGGAAAGGTCACGGGATATGGCAGGAACCACGGGGACTGCCACTGTGCTGAGGGGGAGAGGGAGAGACTTGGTGCTGCCTTGGCCTCGCAGTGGCTACCTGGTGTTTCTTAGTGTGCCTCTCCTTTCCCAATTATTTTTTCATCTCCCCTGGTCACGTCCCCACAACCACCATCCCAGCACTTCTGCACCTTTGTTTATTTATGTTTGTTTTGTTTATGGGCATCTCCGGGCGCCCTTTTATGATCGTACTCAGTTAAAGGGATTGATTTGGGACGGACTCACAGGCCACATCCTCTGATTGGTTCTGGCTGACAGAATCTGACTGGTTTGGATCACCTGCCAATATTCTGACACAGATAGGGCAGTCCTGGATTTCGGGGAAGACAAAAAGAGACAGCAAGCCCCTTCTGGACAATTTCCATGATTAACATATGCCCGTCTACTCCAGTTTATCAGATAAGCTGGGGCAAGGGGGCTCCTCAGACCCACATCTGGTGGCTAGGAAGAGGCTCTGGGTTGGGTTAGGCACCCTGGCACACAGCTCCTGACAATCAGCACAGCCTGCAGTGGGGGACTCTGGAGAAACCCCCCACCCTGCAGTGGGGACTCTGAAACCCAAATAACCGCCTCACATCACCTGGCACGACAGGGTGAAAGCCTCTTGGCTTTGAAACTATACTCAGACATTCTAGAACATATAAGTAAATGTTTTTGAAGTGATTTTGAGTGTGTTTTGAGTCAGTTGAGAACTTCTGGGGTGCAGATAAAGGTGCCCCTATGAATGAACAGGAGGAATGTCAAGCGGGGACACACCAGAGTACAGCCCCCGCTCTGTTTTTCAAGGATCAGGATTAACCCCTGTCTTCCTTCCCTTGATTCAGCACCTCCTCTGCCCCTCAACTCAAATTCACAAATTCACATTTTTTTAGAGTCAGGAGTTTTTTCCTTCTAAATAAGGGTAGGGGAGGTCCATAATCATAAAAATTTCCCCATGGCCAATCAGATCAATCTATCAATAAATCAATGGTATTCATTGAGTGCTTACTGTGTGCAGAACAATAATAATAATATAATGACAATAATAATGATAATAGTGATATTTGTTAAGCACTTACTCTGTGCCAACCACTGTACTAAGCACTGGGTTAAATACAATATTACCAGGTTGGACACATTCACTGTTCCATATGGGGCTTACAGTCTAAGTAGGAGGGAAAACAGGCACTGAATTTCCATTTTACAGTTGAGGAAACTGAGGCACAGAGAAGTGAAGTGACTTGCCCAAGGTCACACAGCAGGCAGTTAGCAGAGCTGGGATTAGAACCCAGATCCTCTGACTCCAAGGCCTGCACTCTTAGTGAAATAGAGAATTGTATTAAGTGCTTGAGAAAGTACAATGCGGTTGGTAGACACAATAACTGCTGATACAGTGAGCTTACAATCTAGTTGTAGAGACAAACAAAATAAATACAGAAGTGGTAATAATAATAATTATGCTACTTGTTAAGCACTTATTATATGTCAAGCACTGTTCTAAGTGCTGGGGTAGATAGAAGTTAATCAGGTCAGACACATTCCCTGTCCCACATGGGGCTCCCACTCTTACCTCCATTTTACAGATGAGGTAACTGAGGCACAGAGAAGTAAAGTGACTTGCTCAAGGTCACACAACAGACATGTGGTAGAGCCAGGATTAGAACCCAGGTCCTTCTGACTCCCAGTCCAATGCTCTATCCACTAAGCCACACTGCTTCCCACCCACACTGCTTCCCAGCTTCTCAGAAGTATCCTTATACTCTGCAGCTTCCCAGAAGCAATGAAGAATAAGGATATGCACATAAGTGTTCTGAGGGTGGGGAGGGGATGAATATCAAATAGTAGGGAGTACGAACCCCGTGCTTAAGTGACACAGAAGGTAGAATAGGGTGGGGGGATGAGAGGTTGGATGGAAGACTTCCTGGAGAAGATATTATTTGAGAGAGACAGACAGAGACCTGGCAAGAGAGACAGAGACACTGAGAGACATAGAGACATGGAGATAGGCAGAGAGACAGAGATTTCTCTAGTTTACATTTTACAGTTTCTATTTTCTGATGAAGCTTTATTAACACCCCTTCCCAAAGTAGTGAGATCATAGTGGAATATAGAGACAGAGACAGAGAGAATGTTTCTGAAAAATCAAAATCAGTATTGTTCCCCATCCCCAGTGATCTTCTGGTCCTCCTTTTTTTCATTAGCAATTTTGATTTCATGCACAGCCAATTTGGTAGCCTGCAGAACTTTCTTGGGTCACCAAAATGAAATGTTTCCTCCCCACCTCTCCCTTTACATAGCACTGAATAAAGTCTTGTTTTCAACAGGAAATTAGGTAAAGCTCATCAGTGTTTTCCCAAGATGGAAAAAAATTGACCAATACAATTGAAATATATTTTAAAAGGGAATGAAAACACAAGTGTAGTTAAACTATTCAATTTACATGACCAAATTGCAATGAATATGTAAGAAGAATAAAATATGAATTTAAAAAGTACCCTGATAAATTATGCATTCATAAAAGCATAATTGTCTTTTTCCAACAACTTGGAACCTATTCGCTTGATGCACAATTGAATCTACACAAGGTCCTTTTCAAAAACCAGCCATGTCAACACTCCAGCAGACAATAGACAAGCTGGGAAGGATGTGACAGAATAGCACCATCATAGCACCAGGGGACAAGAGCTAAAGTCCTCTGCCTTTCTATTCTAGCTCCCTCATTCCCCTCTCCTCACTCCTCCATCAGTCATGCTGTCCTTGACAGTCAGGAGACATTTGAATTGGGGTCGGGTGGCCAGGATTGCAGGCCAATCCCAACTCCATCATCTTCTATGATGCTGCACGTGTGCCGTGGCCATTTTGGGGAGGTCTATTTTGGGTGCCATCTTCATAATACCCCAAGCTGCAATCATATTGCAGCGTTTCCCAGACTGAGCTCCCCCATTTTTCTCTCCTCCTCCTCCTCCCCCCACCATTGCCCCCCTCACTCCCTCTGCCCTACCCCCTTCCCTTCCCCACAGCACTTGTATGTATTTGTACATATTTATTACTCCATTTTATTTGTACATATTCACTATATTTATTTTATTAATGATGTGTATATAGCTATAACTCTATTTATTCTGATGGTATTGACACCTGTCTACTGTTTTGTTTTGTTGTCTGTCTCCCCCTTCTAGACTGTGAGGCCATTGTTGGGTAGGGACTGTATATGTTGCCGATCTGTACTTCCCAAGCACTTAGTACAGTGCTCTGCACACAGTAAGTGCTCAATAAATACGATTGAATGAATGAATGAGTGAATATTGGTAAGGTCAAGATTGGGCGTAATTTCTGGGTGATGGCCGAGGGCCCTCTAAATGCAAGACCACTCGGTGCCCTAAGCAAAAGGGAGCAAAAGATCGCTGAACCATGAGGTTAGAAACAGACAGCCAAAAGAGAAAAAAATCATCATTACTTCAATAGCATCTTAAGTCATTGCCTAATTTGTCTGTGTGGATCTCTGTTTTGTTTTTCCTTCTTCATTCCCCTCAATGCAGAGTAAAGCACTCTGCTTTGTATTAGTCAAGGCCTTACTGTATACTAGTTGCTGAACAGAATATGCACAAAAAGTACCTACCTCGAAGAGACAACATTTGAAAGCCCATCACACCACTATTAGAGTTACACACACACACACACGGACACGGGCTGCCATTGATGCAGGGAGCGGAAGACACTAAATCCTCCTCTGGGCAGCAGTAATACAAGTGATGCTGATTGCCTTAGCAATTCACTGTAAGATGCGTCTTTTGAGACCTAAGGGAAGCGATGAACAAAAGACACATTTTTCTACCAGTTAACTGCTTACCACGAAGACTGATTTCAGTATCTGCGCAGCACAAGCCACTTGGGTCAATGGTTCCTTAAAGAGAAATTTGATGAAAAAAAGATTAAAAAAAAACTTTAAAAGATCAAGGATAGCTCTAGGGAGTGAACATTTAAACTGATGTTGCTTTCATTGAATGAAAGGAATAACTAAAATAATAGCTATACCTTATTCAGTAAACACTTTGACAGTGATACCTGATAAACACATTGACAGTGATACCTGATAAAGATACCTAAAGGGTTGGGTAGGTGTTTCTGGAATTTTTTAGGATGTAATTTCAGGAGATACCTAATAATGATAATAATAATAATTATTATTATTATTATTATGATATTTATTAAGCATCTATTATATGCTAAGTGCTGGGGTAGATAAAAGGGTATGAGATGGGACACAGTCCCTTTCTAGCATGGGACTCCCAATCTATTTTATCCCCACTTTACAGATGAGAAAACTGAGGCCCCGAGAGGTTAAGTGTCTACCAGCTCTGTTATATTGTTACTCTCCCAAGCACTTAGTACAGTGATCTGCTCACAATAAGCACTCAATATATATGACTAAGTGACTTGCCCAAGGTCAGTAAACCAGTGGCAGAGTTGGAACTCGATCCCAAGTCTCCTAGCTTCCAGTCCTATGCTCTTTCCACTAGGCCAATATACCTGCCTATTTAAAGCCAGAAAAATTTTTTATCAGAGGCCAGGAGTTTTTCTTCAAAATGTGGTTTTCTCTTTTCAAGTTGATAATAATTAACACAAGTGACTTCCTACAGTGAAGGTAGAGTGGGTGTCTTAGGCAGAACAGTTGCTCCTTTTAGGGGACGGGTTGGTTGTTCACCACCTACAATCAGATTTTCTATTTGAGAAAGCCATCTGTTTTATTGCTTTCCCAGGATCAGAAATTTTCTACTGGGAAATCCAACCTCTTTTTAAACTGAGAACTGGAATAAAGTTTTAAGCTGTTCGCAGGAAACAAATGTTAAGCAGACTGTAGACTTTCCTCCCCTCCCTGCCATTACAACTTCTCATTATGCTATATTAACTTTCATGTGTGTCTGCTTTGGGGTTGGAGTTAGGAAGGGATATTATCCTGCTGGTCCTTGGATGTCAGAGGGCGCACTAGGCAAGGAAGGTGGAGGATTTTCCCACTGTTCTCTTGGGATAGGAATAGTGCAATTATTGCCTGAAATGAATACATGATAATGCAATTGGACATCCCTGAAGCCATCTTTCATCGCATGCATGTGTGTGCATGTGCATGTGTGTGTGTGCATGTGCGTGTGTGCGTGTGTGCGTGTGTGCGTGTGTGTGTGCGTGTGTGTGTGTGTGTGTGTGTGTGTGTGTGTGTGTGTATTCTAAGCCTGGGCTTCATTTTTATTTCTGGCAAAGTCTTTCAGACCTACCAGTGACCTAAAAGCGATGTGTGTACAGGAGGTATGTGTAGAGGAAGCAGAAATGAAAATCCCTCCCACTTTTGCCAACCATAGGTGACATATGAAATTGAACAATTTGAACTAAGGTTGTTAGAATTTATAGGTGCAGAATTTAAGAAAGTGGATGCTTCCAGAAGACTTTGGGTTTAGCAGAAAGAGCGCTGGACTGGGAGACTGAAGGCCCCAGTTTCTTCACTGGTAAAATGGGGATTCAATACATGTTCTCCCTCCTATTTAGACTATGGGCCCCATGTAGATTAGGGGTTTTGTCCAACACAATTATCTTGTGTCTACTCAGAGACATAGACACATTGAGAAAGAGGTGCATTACGCCATTAGATTTCCCTTCTCCCTCTGCCATGGCTTTACGTCTTGGACAAATTTCTTAATTTTTGTGCCTCCATTTCTTCTCAGCAAAGCAGGGCTACTAATATTTTTCTCTTTCCTCACAGGGATATTGCTGTTCTCTCTCCTATTAGCCATGAATAGCAAGGTCCTTGTGGGCAAGGAATGTGTCTATCAATCTGTCGTACTCTCCCAAGCACTTAGTACAGTAAATGCTCAGTAAATACCATTGATTGATTGATTGATTGATTGAATTCCTGAATAAATCGTGGCTCAATGGAAAAAGCATGGGCTTGGGAGTCAGAGGTCATGGGTTCAAATCTCGGCTCTGCCAATTGTCAGCTGTGTGACTTTGGGCAAGACACTTCACTTCCCTGTGCCTCAGTTACCTCATCTGTAAAATGGGGATGAAGACTGTGAGCCCCACGTGGGACAATCTGATCACCTTGTGTCCTCCCCAGCGCTTAGAACAGTGCTTTGCACATAGTAAGCGCTTAACAAATGCCATTATCATCATAAATCAAATGGCTTTAAAACCAAATAACAGGTTCCTTGACACTATTCATTCATTCATTCAATTGTATTTATTGAGTGCTTACTATGTGCAGAGCACTGTACTAAGCGCTTGGGAAGTACAAGTTGGCAACATATAGAGACGGTCCCTACCCAACAGCGGGCTCACAGTCTAGAAGGGGGAGACAGACAACAAAACAAAACATATTAACAAAATAAAATAAATAGAATAAATATGTACAAGTAAAGTAAATAAATAGAGTAATAAATATGTACAAACATATATACATATATACCGGTGCTGAGGGGAGAGGAAGGAGGTAAGACAGGGGGATGGGGAGGGGGAGGAGGGGGAGAGGAAGGAGGGGGCTCAGTCTGGAAAGGCCTCCTGGAGGAGGTGAGCTCTCAGTAGGGCTTTGAAGGGCACTATCTGGGTGCCACACACATGCCCTTCTAAACTGAGCTAATGCCTAAACTGAAATATAGATACTAGACACTAGGGAAGCAACGCAGCCTAGTGGAAAGAGCACGGGCCTGGGACTTAGAGGATGTGGGTTCTAATCCCCGCTCTGACATGTCTGCTGTGTGACCTTGGACAAGTCACTTAACTTCTCTCAGCCTCAATTACTTCATCTATAAAATGGGGGTTAGGACTGTGAGCCCCATGTGGGACAGGGACTGTGTCCAACCCAACTACCTTGTAATACCCCAGCACTTAGAACAGTGCTTAGCACATAGTAAGCACTTAAAAAATAAATTTTTTTTTGGTCCAAGAGAGTTGTCAAGAAGGTGACCAAAAAGCTGTTCCCAGCTGTCAGCACCCATGGTAGCTGTTTTGACAGCCCTCTTCCAATCAGTGCCTCTTACCCACCACTTGTCTTCCCTTCTGCTCATGAACTTTCTTTCTCCGGTTCACACACCGCAAATACCTGGAGCTTTCTCCCAACAATCAGTTAACCAATCAGTGGTATTTATTGAATGCTTACTCTGTGCAGAGCACTGTACTAAGCACTTGGGAGAAAACAATAGAACAAAGTTGGTAGTCACATTCCCTGCCAACAGGGAACTTACAGTCTAGAAGGGGAGACGGACATTAAAATAAATTATGGTTTTGTATGTAGGTTCTGTAAGGCTAAGGGTGGGGTGAACACCAAGTGCTTAAAGGGTACAGACTGAAGTGCATAGGTGACGCAGAGGGGAGAGGGAGTAGGGGAAATGAGGGCTTAATTGGAGAAGGCCCCTTGGAGGAGAGGCCAAATCACAGATATTCACCAAAACCAAGCAAAAAGTGATCAGAAAAAAGCTAGGGGCTATCCCATTTACTATAAAGTTCCAGTAGAAGATTCACATTTGACCTTTTCTAGTCTCTTTTATGTTGTGGGTTGGTGAGCCAGCCTTAATTTTACGGCTGATGCCCTGGGCCTAACACAGCAGCCCTGAGCCCTGCCTGTCCTGGGCTCTTAGGAGATGTTAGAATTACTGTGCCTGAGGTGGTTATAAGAGAAGCAGGCAGGTTTGCAAGGAGATCATCAGGATGTCCTGATGTAATCTCAGAAGAATCAAGTTCAGGACATTAAATGTATAATCTGATCACATCCTGCCCACTGCAACTATCATCCTAACCTCTGCAGCAGTGTCAGACAGTTCAATTAAATGCTGACTTTAGAAAACTATTCCCTCGACTAGAAATCTCAGAATATGCACTGCCATAATATATGATTCTTTATATACACTACCTTTATATAATGAGAGACAAAGAGAGATGCCTTTTAACTGATAGAGGGAGCATGTTACTCATTTAGTAACATCTAGTCACTTGATCTTTAGCTGTTTCTTCCTGCTTTCCAAATTATTTCCTTATATTTACTTTCCATCCTTGTTCATTGTCCTCTTTCCTCTTTTTAACCTCAGTATGCAGTATGACACTGTATGTAATATAACACTGGTTCCTTATAATAAAAATGATGGTATTTGTTAAGCACTTATTATGTGTCAAGCATTGTTCTAAGCACTGGAGCAGATACAAGCTAATTAGGTTGGACATAGTCCCTGTCCCACATGGGGCTTTCAGTCTTCATCCCCGTTTTACAGAAAGGGTAACCGAGGCACAGAGAAGTGAAATGATTTGCCCAAGGTCACACAGCAGACAAGTGGCAGAGCCAGAATTAGAACCCAAGTCCTTCTGACTCCCAGACCTATGCTCAATCCACTAGGCCGCTGATTTCTGTTCTCTTTTTCTATGGGTAATTAGATTTTTAGTGCTAAGTAATGGAGTAATGCACCTCTAACTTTTAGTGAGATGACTCCTGTGGTTCAGGTCAGTTATTATTAGTGGGAGAAGCAGCGTGGCTCAGTGGAAAGAGCACGGGCTTTGGAGTCAGAGGTCATGGGTTCAAATCCCGACTCTGCCACTTGTCAGCTGTGTGACTTTAAGTCACTTAACTTCTCTGTGCCTCGGTTACCTCAACTGTAAAATGGGGATTAAGACTGTGAGCCCCTTGTGGGACAACGTGATCACCTTGTAGCCTCCCCAGTGCCTAGAACAGTGCTTTGCACATAGTAAGCTTTTAATATATGCCATTATTATTTTGAGAAGCAGCATGGCTCAGTGGAAAGAGCACGGGTTTGGGAGTCAAAAGTCATGGGTTCTAATCCCGGCTCCACCACTTGTCATCTGTGTGACCTTGGACAAGTCACTTAACTTCTCTGTGCCTCAGTTACCTCATCTGGAAAATGGGGATTAAGACTGTGAGCCCAACGTGGGACAACCTGATCACCTTGTATCCCCCTCCAGCACTTAGAATAGTGCTTTGCACATAGTAAGCGCTTAAAAATGCCATTATTATTATTATTATTATTATTATTATTATTATTAGGCAGGAACTAAAACTGCCGTGGCCTCTCTGAACATCAACATAGCAAGTCCAAGGTCAGGCAGTAGACAAGGGCAGAGCTAGGATTAGAACTCAGGTCTCCTGACTGCCAGTCCCATCGTCTTTCCACTAGGCCATCCCAGCTCTGCCACTTCCCTGCTGGGTGTCCTTGGGTAAGTCCCTTGACTTCTCTATCAATGGAGAGTCAGTACTCATTCTCCCTCCTACTTGGACTATATGAGCCCTATATGGGACAGGGACTTTGTCCGACCTGATTATCTACCCCAGCGCTTAGCTTGTTTCATAGGAGGAGCTTAACAAATGTTATTATTATTATTTGTAGTAGTAGTACTATTACTACTAGTACTATTATATGGATAGACCACAGGCCTGAGAGTCAGAAGGACCTGGGTTCTAATCCCACCTCTGCCACATGTCTGCTGTGTGACCTTGGACAAATCATTTAACTTCTTTGGGTCTCAGTTACCTCATCTGTAAAACGGAGATTAAGAATGTGAGCCCCATGTGGGACAAGGACTGTGTCCAACCTGGTAAAATTGTATCTACCCCAATATTTAGAACCATGTTTGGTACATAGTAAGTGCTTAACAAGTACAATAATTGTTATTATACTCTATGCTCCTGCTATCTTCCCCATGAAATAGTACCAGTTTGGCTTCACCTGGCTGTGTACCCCTTAGACAGCTTGATACTTACCCCAGCCTCACAATGTTATGTAAATGGTATTTGTTAACTGCTTACTATGTTCCAGCCACTATACTAAATGCTGGGGTAGATAAAAGATAATAGGGTTGGGCATAGTCCCTTTCCCACATAGGATTCACAGTTTTAGTACTGTGCTCTGCACACAGTAAGTGCTCAATAAATACAATTGAATTAATTAATCCTCATTTTGCAGATGAGGTAACTGAGGCACAGATAAATTAAGTGACATACTCAAGGTTACCCAGAAGACAAGTGGCAGATTCTATTCTTCTACTCTACTAAACCCCTAATCCCTAATCTCCTTTAATGTCTGCCTCCCCCCCGTAAACTGTAAACTCCCTGTGGACAGGGATCATGTCTGCCAACTCTTGTATTGCACTCTCCCAAGTGCTTAGTATAGTGCTCTCCACACAGTAAGTGCTCAATAAATACAACTGATTAATTTATTCACCACTTACAAAGTTTCACAAACCCAGATTATTATGGCTCTTTTGTACAACACCCTCAAACTGGGTGCTCAAACTGGCCCTCTCCCATGTTCTCACGGTTCCTTCCATACTCCTCCCCATTTACTGCCGTGACTGGTTTTTCAGACTTGTGTGTTGCCAGCCTTTCTCTGGCTTGCAGGCTCCACTTTCTGGGGGGACCAGCCTGGATCAGAGAGGGATTGGGGAAGGGCAGCAGCAGCAATACCTTCCCAGTCCTCCTTCCACACCAGTCGGGAGTGCTTAGTACAGTGCTCTGCACACAGTAAGTGTTCAATAAATACAGTTGACTGACTTCCAGTCTGGTGCCATACCTGTGACTTCAGGAGGGAGGGAAGATGTTGGCCAAAATGATATTTCTACCACTGCTGCTGCCATTGGAAGTTGAATTGCCACTGCCACCACTGTCCTTTGCCTTGGCTTGCAGCCTGTTCTGGGCCCACTGAAGCCACGGGGTTGGGGCCTGGGTGGGACCACTGTCATCTTTACTCTCATCCCCTTTCCAGGTGATGTAAGTGGTGCAAGTGTAAAAAAAAAAGTTGTGACAGCAAAGGGGGGCTGGGGATCTGTAAGAAGATGAAGTGACATGGCAGGACACAAAAGTCTGGGGTGGTGAAGAAGGGAAATTGGACATGCTATCACATAGCAGGGCTCAATAACCTTTGTTTGACTGAGGGGAATGTGATGGAGGACCAAGTGGTGGAGGCAAAAGAAAGACTGATACAATGGAGAAAAATGAGACTCATGAGGAAAGCCTTGTAGTCCTTATAAGAATATTCTCATTTAAGAGAATGTTATAGTCTGGGTTTCCAAAGTCAATAATTTCCATTTCTGTCACTGAATATGAGGTGAAGCTGTCAGATTTGGGTTTATGTCTACACAAGAGAAGACATCTTGTGTTATTTGGTGGCTCAGGCCTGGGAATCAGAAGACCTGGTTTCTAATCCTGGCTCTACCACTTGCCTGCTATGTGACCTTGGACAAGTCACTTACCTTCTCTTGGCCTCAGTTTCCTACTGCAGAATGGAAAATCAATACGTTTTCTCCCTCCTACTTAGAATGTGGGCCCCATGTGGGACATGGACTGCTAACCCGGTGCTTAGCACAGTTCTTGGGACATAGTACGTGCTTAACAAACAGGTACCACTATCATGATCATCATTATCATTTATTATTATTAATCAATTCATGAATTAGTGGGAACTAGCTCAGGTTGTGAAATTCTGTACAGCGAGGCGGGGGGGGGGGGGTTCCGTACAAAGACTCCTAGTACTTAAGTGCTTAGTACAGTGCTCTGCACACAGTAAGCACTCAATAAATATGATTGAATGAAAGAATGAATAGTTGGTTCTCAGTGGGCCTCACCCAGTAAGATACACACCCCAATAATATCTTAACACTCTCTCTAACACTGAAGGGGGAGAACAAGCCATGGGGCCAAGCTATGAAGCACTGATGGAAAATGCCATTGACTTAGCCTAGGTGCTTTGGCCTCAAGATAGTTTCCCCCTTAGAACTTTTTTATGGCATTTGTTAAGTGCTTACTATGTGCCAAGCACTGCTGTAAGCACTGGAGTAGATGCAAGATTATCAGGTTGGACATAGTACCTGTCTACATGGGGGTCGCAGTCTAGGTAACAGAACTAGAAATAGAACTCTGAGGAAAACTCAAAACTCTCGCCCCCTCCTTTCTTCCCTCCCTAACAGCCATCTTCAACTATTTGCTCTCCAATGGCTTCTTCCCCATTGCTTTCAAACATGCCTATGTCTCCCCTAACCTAAAAAAAAACCCTCCCTTGTCCCCACGGCTCCCTCCAGTTATCACCCCATCTCCCTCCTACCATTTCTCTCCAAATTCCTTGATAGAGCTGTCTACACCCGCTGTCTCAAATGTCTCTCCTTGATCTCCTCCAATCTGGGTACCATCCCTTTCACTCCAGAGGAACCTCACTCTCAAAGGTCATCAATGATCTCCTTCTTGCCAAATCCAACAGCCGCTACTCCATTCTAATCCTCCTGGACCTCTCAGCTGCCTTCGACACTGTGGACAACCCCCTTCTCCTGGAAACATTATCCAAATTATTCACTGATTTTGTTCTCTCCTGGTTCTCCTCATCTCTCTGGCCATTCATTCTCAGTCTCCTTCGGGGGCTCCTCCTCTGCCTCCCACTCCCTAACTCTGGGGGTCCTTCAAAGTTCAGTTCTGGGTCTCCATCTCTATTCTCCCTTGGAGAAGTCATTCGCTCCCATGGCTTCAACTACTACCTCTATGCGGATGATACCCAAATCTACAGCTCCAGCTCTGATGTCTCTCCTTCTCTCCAGTCTCACATCTCCTTCTGCCTTCAAGACAAGCGAGTAAGTGCTCAATAAATACAATTGAATGAATGAAAACTGGGACTGGGTAATAATAATACTAATAATAATGGTATTTGTTAAGCCCTTGCTATGTGCAGGCCCTGTACTAAGCATTGAGGTAGATGCAAGCAAATCGGGTTGGACACAGTCCCTGTCCGACATGGGGCTCACGGTCTTAATCCCCATTTTACAGAGGAAGTAACTGAGGTTCAGAGAAGTGCAGTGACTTGCCCAAGGTCATCAGACAAGCGGTGGAGCCGGGATTAGAACCCTGGTTCTTCTGACTCCCAGGCCCATGTTTTATCCACTACACCATGCTGATTCAGCAACAGGCAGGGGAGGGTAAATTTAGGTGATTTCCTGGGACTCCATACTTTAGAGGCAGTGCATCTAGAATTGACCTCTATATCAAACTCACAGCAAGTACTCAATGCATCTCACTGATTGATGATTGAAATGGAAAATGCCCGATTTGCTTAGTGGTCATCAAAACTGCACCCTGTCCCGTAGGGTCCGACAACCCCAAGACCATCACTGCAGCAGCGGATCAACCACCTGTAGTCAAAACAGTCCATAAGGTCAAAATTAGGAGGAGAAGAAGAATTTTATTTTAATGGATATCAGTTTTTACCATTTACATTGGGATGTAAATTTCAAACAGAGATTTTGAACATAGACCCTACACCAGAATGCACCAGTAATGAATAATGAATGAAATAACTCTGGTGGCAGTGCTTCTTGCTTTTAAATGAGAAGATTAGTCAGGACAGATTATCCATGCCTTTGGAATTAGAGGTTCCCAAACTCATTGAGAATCCTCTTGCATGGATTGATATCAAATATTATGGTTGTGTCTATGAATAGTTTTACTTATTTAATATACCTAAAGTGGTGATTCAGAAGAGGCTCGTTCTGACCAAATGTCTATTATTTTTAATTTTTTTGTTCTGCCAAAACCGCTGAACAGATCATTTCCCTAATAGCTACACTTTCTGCCTTATTAAGAGTTGTTTTGTATGTGAGAAGGAGGGTGGTTATGTAACAATAGCTAATGGATAGGTACCTGATTTGGTTTTGTAAACAGTCTTCTTTTAGTAGAGAGTCTGCTGTTGTAATTATAATTATAATATGTACCTGCTTGACCCAAAATTTATTTAGCTGAAGAGCACAACATGTCATTGAGTTACATAACCCACGTGTAACTTTTAAGTGAACGGACATTATAATTTCATCCTTCACATTTCAAACTATCTGAGGATTGAGTTACGTGAAGATTGGTAAATATAGGGTAATTTGGACCCTAAAGATGATTCCTTGGCCTCAGTTATCTAAATATTTCAGACACAAACAATTTTTAGTCTTGAAATACGAATCAATGAATAATATTTATTGAGTGTTTACTCTATGCAGAGCATCATATTAAACACTTGAGAGAATACAATAGAACTGAGATGATCCCTGCCCTCAAGGAGTTTACAGTCTAGGGGGGAAGACAGGCATTAAAATAAATAATTATGGATAGGAGGAAGCAAACAGAGTTCAGAGATATGTACATAAGTGCTACAGGGGTCAGAGGTGCTTAAGTGCCACTGGAGGTTGAATTGGCAGCAGTGGGAAGATGAGCGATGAATCAGGGAAGGCCTCCTGGAGGAGATGTGATTTCAGAAGGGCTTTAAAGACAGGGAGAGCAGTGATTGGCCAGATATGAAGAGGGAGGTTGAACCAGGCAGGAAGGAGAACCTGAGAAACGAGTAAGCAGAGAGAGAGAGAAGAGAATGAGGCACTCATTGAGGAGTGCCTCAGGTCCCTTCCTCCCAACTGCCATTCCCATTCCTCACCTTCCCCTTCCCCTCTCCCACCCAGCTTTTTCCCTCCCTCTCCCCCACCAAGACCACTCCCCCTCACCCCCTACCAAGGATTCCTCTGTACCAGCGCCAGTCCTCCGCTCCTCCCTCCCGGCCCCCTCCCTCCACTTCTCCCCGTCCCCACCCCATCCCACTTCTCTTTTCCCATCGCCACCCCCCTTCCCACTCTCCCCGCCCAGGCCCCCGGCAACTCATCCCAATCCAAACCCTCCCCACCCCTCGCACCCTTCCCCCTCCCTCCCCTCCCTCGACAGCTGCTGCCAAGTGTGGCCTCTGGAACCCCCGCTCTGTTTTAAGTAAGATCCCTTTCATCCTGGACCTATTCCTTTCCAGCTCTCTACTCCTCCTCTCCCTAACTGAAACATGGCTGTCTCCGGACGACACGGTCTCTTCTGCTGCTCTCTGCAGTGCAGGCCTCTTCTTCTCCCACTCCCCCAGACTCACCGGAAAAGGAGGAGGTGTCGGTTTCCTTCTCGCCCCCCAATGTCGCTTTCACACTATCCTTCCTCCCCCTTCCCTTTCCTTCCCTTCCTTTGAAGCCCACATTATTCACCTCTACCACCCCCTCCAGATTCTTGTAGCCATCATCTACCGCCCTCCCGGCCCCACTTCCAACTTCTTTAACGACTTTGACCCCTTCCTCACCTCCCTTCTCTCCTTCTCCATGCCCACTCTGATCCTCGGAGACTTCAATATCCACATGGATATCCCTAACGACTCCTCTGCCGCCCGCCTTCTATCTCTCCTTGACGCTGCCAACCTCTTCCTCCACCCCACCTCACCCACTCACCAACTTGGTCATACCCTCGACCTCATCATCTCCTACCGCTGCACTGTGTCCACCCTCACCAACTCTGAAATCCCTCTCTCTGATTATAATCTTCTCACCTGCCTCCTCTCTCACACTCCTTTCCCCTGTAAATCCGTATTACTCCCTCACAGAGATCTCCACTCTCTTGACCCCACCCATCTTTCGGAGCGCCTCACACCCCACCTTGCCTCCCTCTCCTCTCTACCCAGTCTTGATGATCAGATTACTGCTCTCAACTCTACCCTTTCTACTCAGCTAGACTCACTCGCTCCCCTTTCCCTTCGCCGCTCTCGTACCACTAACCCACAGCCCTGGATCACTGCCACTGTCCGCCTCCTTCGCTCTTATGCTCGAGCTGCCGAACGCTGTTGGCGAAAGTCTAAACACCATGCCAACCTCGTTCACTTCAAGTTTATCCTTTCCTGCCTTAACTCAGCCCTCTCTTCTGCCAGACAAAACTATTTCTCCTCCCTTATTGACACCCATGCCCATCACCCCCGCCAGCTCTTCCGTACACTCAACTCCCTTCTCAGGCCCCCGGTTCCTCCCCCTCCTCCTTCCCTCACCCACAACGATCTGGCCTCCTACTTCATTAACAAAATTAAATCCATCAGGTCCGACCTCCCCAAAGTCACTTCCCCCCCTTCTCCATCCCCCCAGCTCTCAACACTCTCTGCTACTCTCCCATCCTTCCCAGCAGTATCCTCAGAGGAGCTCTCCTCCCTCCTCTCAAGTGCTACTCCGGCCACCTGTACTTCTGATCCCATTCCCTCTCATCTCATGAAATCTCTCGCTCCATCCCTTCTCCCCTCCTTAACTTCCATCTTCAACCGCTCACTCTCCACTGGTTCCTTCCCCTCTGCCTTCAAACATGCCCATGTCTCTCCCATCCTAAAAAAACCCTCTCTTGACCCCACCTCACCTTCTAGTTATCGCCCCATATCCCTCCTACCATTCCTTTCCAAACTCCTTGAACGAGTTGTCTACACGCGCTGCCTCGAATTCCTCAACAACAACTCTCTCCTCGACTCCCTCCAGTCTGGCTTCCATCCCCTACATTCCACGGAAACTGCCCTCTCAAAGGTCACCAATGACCTCCTGCTTGCCAAATCCAACGGCTCATACTCTGTCCTAATCCTCCTCGACCTGTCAGCTGCCTTCGACACTGTGGACCACCCCCTTCTCCTCAACACGCTATCTGACCTTGGCTTCACAGACTCCGTCCTCTCCTGGTTCTCCTCTTATCTCTCCGATCGCTCTTTCTCAGTCTCTTTTGCAGGCTCCTCCTCCCCCTCCCATCCTCTTACTGTGGGGGTTCCCCAAGGTTCAGTACTTGGTCCCCTTCTGTTCTCAATCTACACGCACTCCCTTGGTGACCTCATTCGCTCCCACGGCTTCCACTATCATCTCTACGCTGATGACACCGAGATCTACATCTCTGCCCCTGCTCTCTCCCCCTCCCTCCAGGCTCGCATCTCCTCCTGCCTTCAGGACATCTCCATCTGGATGTCTGCCCAACACCTAAAGCTCAACATGTCGAAGACTGAACTCCTTGTCTTCCCTCCCAAACCTTGCCCTCTCCCTGACTTTCCCATCACTGTTGACGGCGCTACCATCCTTCTTTCCCATCTCACAAGCCCGCAACCTTGGTGTCATCCTCGACTCCGCTCACTCATTCACCCCTCACATCCAAGCCGTCACCAAAACCTGCCGGTCTCAGCTCCACAACATTGCCAAGATCCGCCCTTTCCTCTCCATCCATACCGCTACCCTGCTCGTTCAAGCTCTCATCCTATCCCGTCTGGACTACTGCATCAGCCTTCTCTCTGATCTCCCATCCTCGTGTCTCTCTCCACTTCAATCCATACTTCATGCTGCTGCCCGGATTATCTTTGTCCAGAAACGCTCTGGGCATATTACTCCCCTCCTCAAAAATCTCCAGTGGCTACCAATCAATCTGCGCACCAGGCAGAAACTCCTCATCCTGGGCTTCAAGGCTCTCCATCACCTCGCCCCCTCCTACCTCACCTCCCTTCTCTCCTTCTACAGCCCAGCCCGCACCCTCCGCTCCTCCGCCACTAATCTCCTCACCGTACCTCGTTCTCGCCTTTCCCGCCATCGCCCCTGGCCCACGTCATCCCCCGGGCCTGGAATGCCCTCCCTCTGCCCATCCGCCAAGCTAGCTCTCTTCCTCCCTTCAAGGCCCTGCTGAGAGCTCACCTCCTCCAGGAGGCCTTCCCAGACTGAGCCCCTTCCTTCCTCTCCCCCTCGTCCCCCTCTCCATCCCCCTCATCTTACCTCCTTCCCTTCCCCACAGCACCTCTATATATGTATATATGTTTGTACATATTTATTACTCTATTTATTTATTTATTTTACTTGTACATATCCATTCTATTTATTTTATTTTGTTAGTATGTTTGGTTTTGTCCTCTGTCTCCCCCTTTTAGACTGTGAGCCCAATGTTGGGTAGGGACTGTCTCTATATGTTTCCAATTTGTACTTCCCAAGCGCTTAGTACAGTGCTCTGCACATAGTAAGCACTCAATAAATATGATTGATTGATTGATTGATTGATTGAGAGGAGCGAAGAATCAAATCTGGGGCAAAGTGGGAGAGGAATGAGGATAACTAGTTGGGAGAGGACTGATTGTGCCTTAAAGTCAGTGGTCAGGAGTTTTTACTTGATGCAAAGAGGAATGGACAACCATTGTAAGCTTTTGAGGAGTGGGGAGATGTGTGCAAAATGGTGTTTTAGAAAAATGATCTGGGCAAGTAGCATCCACTGTAAATATTACAGTGCCCTGCACACAGGAAGTGCTCAGTAAATACCATTGATTGAAATATGGCCTGAAAGCTCATTGTGGGCAGGGAATGTGTCTGTTATATTGTTGTTTTGTACTCTTCCAAGCATTTACTAAAGTGTTTGGCACACAGTAAGTGCTCAATAAATATGATTGATTGATTGACAAGGGAGAGATTGGAGGCAGAGAGGTCTGTGAGGAGGCTGATGAAGTGGTCAAATCAGGATATGAAAAATGCTGAGACCAGTGTGGAGGCAGTTTACCTGGAAAGGAAGGGGTGTATTCAGGAGATTTGAAGAAAGAACTGATAGGATTTGGTGACTGACTATGAGGACTGAAAGAGAGAGAGGAGTTAAATATAATGTTAAATGTGAGGTCTTGAGAGATGGAGAGGATTGTAGTGTTGTCAACAGTGATGAGCTAGATAAAGGGAAGGAGAGTATTTGGGAGGAAATATGAAGAGTTTAGTTTAGATAGTGGAGGCAAAAGTGTTTCTCAGCTTGAATTATCCTGATAATTTTCTAAAGTAGAACAATAGAGAAATGTGTACTGTGACAATCTGCAGGGGGTGAGTATTACTTTCAGTGCCAACTCAACACTCTCACTGGAGATACAGAGGAGAAAAGCATAGGAATCAGTGAGGACCAAAAGATGGAAATTTTAAATTGGGAAGAAATATTAGGAAATAATAATAATAATAATAGGATTTATTGAACATCCACGTCCTCTGATTCCCAAGCCCGTGCTCTTTCCACTCAATAAATAAATTATGGATATATACAGAACTGCTACGGGAGTGAATAAAGGGAGCAAGTTAGGGTGATGCAGAAGGGAGTGGGAGAAAAGGAAATGAGGGCTTAGTCAGGGAAGGCTTCTGGGAGATGTGCCTTCAGTAAGGATTTGAAGGTCGGGAAAGTAATCATCTGTCACATATAGAGGGGGAGGGAGTCATGAGAAGCAGCGTGGCTCAGTGGAAAGAGCCCGGGCTTTGGAGTCAGAGGTCAGGGGTTCAAATCCTGGCTCCACCAACTGTCAGCTGTGTGACTCTGGGCAAGTCACTTAACTCCTCTGTGCCTCAGTTGCCTCATCTGAAAAATGGGGATTAAGACTGTGAGCCCCCCGTGGGACAACCTGATCACCTTGTAACCTCCCCAGTGCTTAGAACAGTGCTTTGCACATAGTAAGTGCTTAATAAATGCCATCATCATCATCATCATCATGCAGCTGGTTTTGTAGTGCCTTTTTTAGGATACTAAGCACTTACTACGTGTCAAGCACTGTTCTAAGCTCTGGGGTAGGTATAAGGTTATCATTTCTGACACACACCCTATCCCACATGGGGCTTACAGTCTAAATAGGGGGGAGACCAGGCATCTCACCTCTATTTTTCAGTTGAGTTAACTGAGACACAGAAGTGAAGCGACTTCCCCAAGGATACAAGACAGGCAAGAGGCGGAGCCGGGAATAGAACTCAGGTCTTCTGACTAAGGTCCATGTTCTTTCCACTAGGCCACACTACTTTCCCTAACATGGTGTTTTTGGAGCATTTGTTAGGATCCAGAACCTCCACCTTTTGGGCATCCCTGACAACCCCACTGAACAGACTTCCAGACAGCAAATGGGCTTCCTGGTGGGCTAGTTGCTTAGTTTGTTTCTGCATCTGCTTTGGCTACAGTGTTGTCAGATTAATACTCTTTTAAGCCTATCTCTTCCTAAATCTAGAACTTCACAGGTCAGATGAGGGATCTCAGCAGAAGAAAATTCTGATTTCTGGTACGCCCATGGAAAATCCCTCTAGGGGACATTTAGCAAGCATTTAGCAAGCAAGTTCCTTCTGGGTAGGGACCGTCTCTATATGTTGCCAACTTGTACTTCCCAAGCGCTTAGTACAGTGCTCTGCACACGGTAAGTGCTCAGTAAATACGATTGAATGAATGAATGAAGTAAGCAGACAGTATCACTCTGTTTGTCCTCCTTAAAAAACACCCAAAACTGTCGTAAAGTAATTGGGCATTTCTCTTCAAAGAGTGTTATTAGGTATATCATCCTGTGTTGTAAAGCTCTTTCTGGCCTCTCTTTTTACCTCATGATGTACTAAAGTCCAATAATAATAATAATAATTATGTTCCAGGCACTGTATTAAGAGGTGGAGGGGATACAAGCAAGTCATGTTGGACACAGTCCCTGTCATTCATTCATTCATTCAATCGCATTTATTGAGCGCTTACCGTGCATGTGCAGAGCACTGTGCTAAGGGCTTGGGTAGTGCAGGTTGGCAACATATAGAGATGGCCCCTACCCAACAATGGGCTCACAGTCTAGAGGGGGAGACAGACAACAAAACAAAACATGTGGACAGGTGTCAAGTTGTCAGAACAAATAGAATTAGAGCTAAATGCACATCATTAACAAAATAAATAGAATAGTAAATATGTACAAGTAAAATAGAGTAATAAATATGTACAAACATGTATACAGGTGCCGTGGGGAGGAGAAGGAGGTAGGGTGGGGTGGATGGGGAGGAGGAAAGGAAAAGGGGGGCTCAGGCTGGGTAGACTGAGCCCCACAGGGGGCTCACAGTCTTAATCCTCATTTGACAGCTGAGGTAACTGAGGCACAGAGAAGTGAGGTGACTTGCCAAAGGTCACACAGCAGACAAGTGATGAAGCCAGGATTAGAACCAAGTTCCTTCTGACTCTCAGGTCCGTGCTCTATCCACTAGGCTGTGCTGCCTTAGCACCAATCCTTTCAAATTTGTTGGACTTTACACCAGGCAACACAGTGAGAAAAGCTGTCCTAGGGTTCGAGGACAGTGTTGCGGAGGATGAGATTACACCCGCCCACCTTAGTGTTGTTGAGAGAGAATCTCTGGCCTATAGCACCCATGCCACCCGGCCCCTTGCAATTGCCAAGTGGCATTGCTGTGCCACCCACAGAAAGAGGTCAGTTTAAGACCACGCATAAGGGGGAATCTTGTCCCAGTGTGTGTCTTAGCCACTGTGTTCTCGTAACTAGACTGTGAGCCCGTTGTTGGGTAGGGGCCGTCTCTATATGTTGCCGACTTGTACTTCCCAAGCGCTTAGTACAGTGCTTTGCACACAGTAAGTGCTCACCACCTCCAGGAGGCCTTCCCAGACTGAGCCCCCTCCTTCCTCTCCCCATCCTCCCCCTCCCCATCCCCCCGGCCTTACCTCCTTTCCCTCCCCACAGCACCTTTCCCTCTCCACACCTGTATATATGTATATATTTATTTATTTATTTGATTTGTACATATTTATTCTATTTATTTTATTTTGTTAATATGTTTTGTTTTGTTGTCTATCTCCCCCTTCTAGACTGTGAGCCCACTGTTGGGTAGGGACCGTCTCTATATGTTGCCAACTTGTACTTCCCAAGTGCTTAGTACAGTGCTCTGCACACAGTAAGCACTCAATAAGTACGATTGAATGTATAGATGTCCTGCACTGCACTGAACGCTTGGGAAAATGCAACTGGAGCAAGGGACATATTTTGTGCTCATCAATCGATGGAATTTACAATCACCCTAGATTTTAAGCTTGTTGTGGACTGGGAATGTGTCTATCGACTCAGTTGCACTGCACTCTCTCAAGCGCTTAGTACAGTGCTCTGCACACAGTAAGCATTCAATAAATACCAGTGATGAAGAAGCATTTATTTTGTGCAGGGCACTGTACTAAGTGTTTGCTAGAGTACAATGCAGGCAGCTGAGAGGTCGAGGAGGATTAGGATGGAATAGAGGCTATTGGATTTGACAAGAAGGAGATCACTGGGGACCTTTAAGAAGGCAGTTTTGGTGGAGTGAAGGGTGCAGAAGCCAAATTGGAGGGGCTCAAGGAGAGAATTAGGAGAGAGGAAGTGGAGGCATTGCATGTAGACAACTCACTCAAGGAATTTGGGGAGGAGTGGTAGCAGGGAAATGGGGCGAAGACTGGAGGGAGTCATGGGGTCAAGGGGTTTTTTTAGGATAGGGGATACATGAGCATGTTTGAAAGCATGGGGGGAAAGCCATTGAAGAGTGAGTTGAAGATGGTGGTCATGGAGGGAAGAAGGGGGCAAGTATTCTGATAAGGTGTGAAGGGATGGGGTGAAAGGCAAAGGTGGAAGGGGTGAATTTTGAAAGGTGAGGGGAGATCTTCTCTTGAGATACTGCCGAGAAAAATGGGAGAGTCAAAGAAGGGGCAGGAGGAGGGAGGGATGGAGAGAAGCAGGAGAGATGTTAGGGAGCTCACACCTGACATTTTTAATTTTCTCAAAAATGTATGTGATCATTAGGAGCAAGAGATGAGGGGTTGGAGGGGTGGATAGAGAGTTTGAGGAGGGAGTTAAATGTCCAAAACAGCTGGTGAGGGCAATGGTGATGGGATTCAATGAGGGTGAAGAAATAATGCTGCTGGGCAGAGGAGAGGGCAGAGATAAAGCAGGCAAGGGTGAAGTTGAGATAGACGAGGTCTCGCTGATATCTGGATTTCCACCAGCAGCACTCTGCAGCTCATGCACAGGAACAAAGGAAGCATACTGTGGAGGTTACCCAGGGTTGTAGTAGGCTAGTGGTACAAGATGGGTGAAGGGATAGATAGAGGAGTGAGTTGAGTTCAGTAGAGAGGATGGTATTGAGGGCATCAATTTGGTCATCAAGGGAAGGTAGCTTAGTTATAGAGACTAAATGGGGCATGATGACTTGAGAAAATTGGTGCAGGTTGAAAGATTAGCAGACTCTGTGGGGGAACAGGACAGATTTGAGGGGAGGGTGTATGTGGGAGAGAAGGCAGGTGAGGAGGTTGTGGTCAGATAGAGGGATTTCAGAGTTGGTGAGGGTAGTGAGAGTACTGTGACTACAGGTCATGAGATCGAGTTTGTGTCCAAGTTGATGAGTGGGTGAGGTGAGGTGGAGCAGGAAGTCAGCAGAGTTGGAGTGTGAGAGGAAGCGGGCAGTGGAAGGGTTATCAGGAACATCCACGTGGATTTTGATGGCCCCAAGGATCAATGTAGGTATGGAGAAAGAGAGAAAGTATGTGGGAAAGGGATCAAAATGGTTCAGAGAGTTGGGGGCGGGGGGCTGGGTGGCGGTAGATGACCGTGACTAGTAATTGGAGTGGGTGGTGGTGGCCGATGATATGGGCTTCTAAGGAAGGGAAAGAGAGGGATGGGGGTGGAGGAATGGTGTGAAAACAACATTGGGGTGCGAAAAAGAAGCCTGCTCTTCCTCCTTTCCCAGTCAGGGGGAGTGGGTGAAGATGAGGCCCCCTCTAGAGAGAGCAGACAAGAAGACTATGTCATCTGGGGAGAACTAGGTTTCAGTGATGAGATCTCCTCCCTCCTCTCAAGTACTACTCCGGCCACCTGTGCTTCTGACCCCATTCCCTGTCATCTTATGAAATCTCTCGCTCCGTCCCTTCTCCCCTCCTTAACTTCCATCTTCAACCACTCACTCTCCACTGGTTCCTTCCCCTCTGCCTTCAAATATGCCCACATCTCTCCCATTCTAAAAAACCCTCTCTTTACTCCACCTCAACTTCTAGTTATCGCCCTATCTCCCTCCTACCATTCCTTTCCAAACTCCTTGAACGAGTCATCTACACGCGCTGCCTCAAATTCCTCAACACCAACTCTCTCCTCGACCCCCTCCAATCTGGCTTCTGTCCCCTACATTCCATGGAAACAGCCCTCTCAAAGGTCACCAATGACCTCCTGCTTGCCAAATCCAACGGCTCCTACTCTATCCTAATCCTCCTCGACCTCTCAGCTGCCTTCGACACTGTGGACCACCCCTTCTCCTCAACATGCTAAGGAACCTTGACTTCACAGACTCTGTCCTCTCCTGGTTCTCCTCTTATCTCTCTGGCCATTCATTCTCAATCTCTTTTGTGGGCTCCTCCTCCCCCTCCCATTCTCTTACTGTAGGGGCTCCTCAAGGTTCAGTTCTTGGTCCCCTTCTGTTCTCTAGCTACACTCACTCCCTTGGTGAACTCATTCTCTCTCACGGCTTCAACTATCATCTCTACGCTGATGACACCCAAATCTACATCTCTGCCCCTGCTCTCTCTCCCTCCCTCCAGGCTCGCATTTCCTCCTGCCTTCAGGACATCTCCATCTGGATGTCTGCCCACCATCTAAAACTCAACATGTCCAAGACTGAACTCCTTATCTTCCCTCCCAAACCCTGCCCTCTCCCTGACTTTCCCATCACTATTGACGGCACTACCATCCTTCTCGTCTCACAAGCCCGCAAACTTGGTGTCATCCTCGACTCTGCTCTCTTGTTCACCCCTCACATCCAATCCATCACCAAAACCTGCCGGTCTCACCTCCGCAACATTGCCAAGATCTGCCCTTTCCTCTCCATCCAAACCGCTACCCTGCTCGTTCAATCTCTCATCCTGTCCCGACTAGATTACTGCATCAGCCCCCTCTCCAATCTCCCATCCTCCTGTCTCTCCCCACTTCAATCCATACTTCAAGCCACTGCCCAGATCATCTTTGTGCATAAACGCTCTGGGTATGTTTCTCCCCTCCTCAAAAATCCCCAGTGGCTACCAATCAACTTACGCATCAGGCAAAAAGTCCTCACCCTCGGCTTCAAGGCTCTCCATCACCTCGCCCCCTCCTACCTCACCTCCCTTCTCTCCTTCTACAGCCCAGCCCACACCCTCCACTCCTCTGCCACTAATATCCTCACTGTGCCTCGTTCTCGCCTGTCCCGCCGTCGACCCCCAACCCACGTCACCCCCCTGGCCTGGAATGCCCTCCTTCCGCGCATCCTCCAAGCTAGCTCTCTTCCTCCCTTCAAAGCTCTACTGAGAGCTCACCTCCTCCAGGAGGCCTTCCCAGACTGTGCCCCCTCCTTCCTCTCCCCATCCTCCCCACCCCCCCGCCTTACCTCCTTCCTCATCTCACAGCACCTGTATATATGTATATATGTTTGTACGTATTTGTTACTCTATTTATTTTACTTGTACATATTTATTCTATTTATTTTATTTTGTTAAAATGTTTTGTTTTATTGTCTGTCTCCCCCTTCTAGACTGTGAGCCCGCTGTTGGGTAGGGACAGTCTCTATATGTTGCCAACTTGTACTTCCTAAGTGCTTAGTACAATGCTCTGCACACAGTAAGTGCTCACTAAATATGATTGAATGAATGAATGAGTCGATAAACACATTCCCTGCCCACTACGAGCTTACAGTCTAGAGAGATCATCATCAATCGTATTTATTGAGCGCTTACTATGTGCAGAGCACTGTACTAAGCGCTTGGGAAGTACAAATTGGAAACATATAGAGACAGTCCCTACCCAACAGTGGGCTCATAGTCTAAAAGGGGGAGACAGAGAACAAAACCAAACATACTAACAAAATAAAATAAATAGGATAGATATGTACAAGTAAAATAAATAAATAAATAAATAGAGTAATAAATATGTACAAACATATATACATATATACAGGTGCTGTGGGGAAGGGAAGGAGGTAAGATGGGGGGGATGGAGAGGGGGACGAGGGGGGAGAGGAAGGAAGGGGCTCAGTCTGGGAAGGCCTCCTGGAGGAGGTGAGCTCTCAGCAGGGCCTTGAAGGGAGGAAGAGAGCTAGCTTGGCGGATGGGCAGAGGGAGGGCATTCCAGGCCCGGGGGATGACGTGGGCCGGGGGTCGATGGCGGGACAGGCGAGAACGAGGTACGGTGAGGAGATTAGCGGCGGAGGAGCGGAGGGTGCAGGCTGGGCTGTAGAAGGAGAGAAGGGAGGTGAGGTAGGAGGGGGCGAGGTGATGGAGAGCCTTGAAGCCGAGGGTGAGAAGTTTCTGCCTGATGCGCAGATTGATTGGTAGCCACTGGAGATTTTTGAGGAGGGGAGTAATATGCCCAGAGCGTTTCTGGACAAAGATAATCCAGGGAGCAGCATGAAGTATGGATTGAAGTGGAGAGAGACATGAGGATGGGAGATCAGAGAGAAGGCTGGTGCAGTAGTCCAGACGGGATAGGATGAGAGCTTGAATGAGCAGGGTAGCGGTATGGATGGAGAGGAAAGGGCGGATCTTGGCAATGTTGCGGAGCTGAGGCCGGCAGGTTTTGGTGACGGCTTGGATGTGAGGGGTGAATGAGAGAGCGGAGTCGAGGATGACACCAAGGTTGCGGGCTTGTGAGACGGGAAGGATGGTAGTGCCGTCAACAGAGATGGGAAAGTCAGGGAGAGGACAAGGTTTGGGAGGGAAGACAAGGAGTTCAGTCTTCGACATGTTGAGCTTTAGGTGGCGGGCAGACATCCAGAGGGAGATGTCCTGAAGGCAGGAGGGGATGTGAGCCTGGAGAGAGGGGGAGAGAGCAGGGGCAGAGATGTAGATCTGGGTGTCATCAGCGTAGAGATGATAGTTGAAGCCGTGGGAGCGAATGAGGTCACCAAGGGAGTGCGTGTAGATTGAGAACAGAAGGGGACCAGCACTTTACCTTGGGGAACCCCCACAGTAAGAGGATGGGAGGGGGAGGAGGAGCCTGCAAAAGAGACTGAGAAAGAACAACCGGAGAGATAAGAGGAGAACCAGGAGAGGACGGAGTCTGTGAAGCCAAGGTCAGATAGCGTGTTGAGGAGAAGGGGGTGGTCCACAGTGTCAAAGGCAGCTGAGAGGTCGAGGAGGATTAGGACAGAGTATGAGCCGTTGGATTTGGCAAGCAGGAGGTCATTGGTGACCCTTGAGAGGGCAGTTTCCGTGGAATGAAGGGGATGGAAGCCAGACTGGAGGGGGTCGAGGAGAGAGTTGTTGTTGAGGAATTCTAGGCAGCGTGTGTAGACAACTCGTTCAAGGAGTTTGGAAAGGAATGGTAGGAGGAAGTGAACTCGCTGACTGTTTTAAGGCAGATGGTAAGGAGTTTCTATATATTTCAAGGTGAATGGGCAACTGCTAGAGATCTCAGTTTAAAGGCAGAGAGAGATCTCTGTGTCTGTGGACACCTCTCTCTCCAGGTTGATGTTAGATGTCCTGAGCTGGCTGAGGCAGCTCAGCAGAGAGGGATCTCAGTGATGATATGATGTCATAATAGCAATGGGAAGACTTTCTAAGTGGCAGGTACTATAGGATCTGCTCTGCTCTGCACAAAGTAAGTGCTCAATAAATACGATTGAATGAGTGAATATGAGAGAGGACACACTAAAACTTGGTAGGAGGGTTGAAAGGACAAAATGAAAAGGAGTGATAGATCAGACCAGGGAAGGCTATAAAACCAACAGAATGGATCAGGACATGGCCTCAGAGAGAAGCTGGAACAAGTCCAAGGGTAACTAAATAAAACAATGGAACAGTTGCACGTTGATTGTTTCTGTTTTGCATTTTCTGGATGTGACCAGTAATTGATCAAATTTCTAGTTGACTTTTGAATATAAAATGATGCTACTGATGGTGAGATTTTTATCAGTGTGTGCAGCAAATAAAACCAATGTGTTACCTATAATCCAATTAGTTGTATTTATTGAGAGTTTACTGTGTGCCAAGCACTGTACTGAGCACTTGGGAGAGTACAGTATGGGAAGCAGCATGGTCTAGTGGATAGAGCCTGGACCTGGGAGTCAGGACCTGGGTTCTAATCCCTTCTCCACCACTTGTCTGCTGTATGACCCTGGGCAAGTCACTTTACTTTTCTGGGCCTCAGTTACTTCATCTGGAAAATGGAGATTAAGACTGTGAGACAGGGACTGTGTCCAACCTGATTAACTTGTATCTGCTCCAGTGCTTACAACAGTGCTTGACACATAGTAAGCACTTAACAGATACCATTATTATTATTATTTTGACAATATAAAAGAGTTGGTAGACACGTTCTCTGCCCATAGTGAGTTTACAGTCTAGAGGGGGAGACGGACTAATAGTCCACTTCACGTTGCATTGGTAACCCAAAGGCCTCTACCTGTTTTTGTTCTTCTTCTTGTTGTCGTGATCTTCCTGAAATCTCCGATACTCCACTTACTCCACTTATAACCCTCAAATGGATGCCCATTCAGCTCCACAACATGCAGAAGCTCCTAACCATTGGTTCTCAGGCTATCAATATTCCCCTTCTCCTATACCTGGGCTCACATGTCTGGATTCATAAATGATTACTAATTACAACATTGTCTTGTAAGTGTCATTTTTAGAGCGTTTCTCATTTTGAGCCAATCAGTTGCATTTTGTGGAGAGAAAAACAGAATTCAAACCCCCCAAATTCCGAGTTTTAATTTTACACTTTACCCCCTGGAGCGTGATGCGTTTTTGAATTTATTTGAGTGTGTTCTTTCCAGTTACATGGTTAGCAAATGGATCATCAAACTGTTACAGGAAGTAACAATCTATCCGTTAAATACTTTATGTTTTGCATGTCGATGATACAGTGGTTTGAGAATGCTATCATGTAATCATTGTTCTGGATTAGAATAAAGTTTTTGGCAAGATACATGTCAGGGATACCCAATCAGATTTAAATATTGAAACTGCATATGTCGATGGAGTTTACATTATGATTCAACCTGCAGTTATGTCACCATAATATCAATGGTATCATTGATATGGCCTGGAATTTGCCATTAGCCCAAACTGTCCTATGCAGCCATTGATGGGGTCGTTTTCATCTTTCTCCTTTAACTACTTTTTAAATATTTCTATTGGGCAGCAATTAAATCTTATTCTCATTTCAGGATCCTGGCTATCAGATGAAGATTAAAATATGGTTGATGAAACGATGTAGGTTTTGCTAGAGTGCTTTAGTCTGCCCATTCGAATGGCAGACATGAGTGGTTTTTGCAACACAGGTCAAAGCAAGCCACTTCCTTTGAGTGTAACTGGATCACATATGCCCATCAGTGTTTTGATGAGGCACATAGATACACTCCATGGGTTTAAAGTTTTGAGGTGATGAGCAGAGAACTGGCAGATGACATACAATGTGTGTTAACTGACTAGAAAAATGCTTAAGTGGTAGGGAACAAATCTTTTTATAACTTGAATTAGACTTGAATTTTCCAGATTACCTTACTGATAGAACAAAAAATGAGCCTACCGATATGTTCACAATCTGTGACTTTACCAGATGCCCCTCACTTAAACTTGGGATGGATTTTAGGAGGGTTATCCCATTTTGCCACTATTTCAGTCTCCAATTTGGTTTTTGGTTTTTTTTTTTTTTTGTAATTTGACTTAAACTCCCAGATCCTCAAATTGTTTCTCTGCCCTCAGAGCTCCCCTAGCACTTGCTACTTTTGCCACTTGCTGCCTCTCTCCTCTTTCCACTCTAGCAATCCTGGGCTCAATTAATGCTGTTGATGATGGGGATGTTGATAATGATGATGAAGAAGAGGCATTGATGCCACCCATTTCCTTGGTTCCCTTTGCAGGGATCTCTTGGACTGGGGAATCATAAAAGGAAAAGTGAAAATAAAACCTGATGTGACCAAATGTTATTTTGTTTTCACCTCCAATATAAAAATAAACCTAAAACCCAATAATTATCCCTCAAATGATCATCTCAACCCCTCAAATGATCATTTCAACCCATATCCTACATATAAAAGTCAAAGCTAGGGGTAGCCAAATGAAATATGGGATGACAGCCTGGTGGAGATATCCTAGGGGAAGTCTCACTGGATTCTCCTTAAAGTCACCCCCACCTTTCACAGTCATGCTGGCTCAGGTGGCTTCAAATTGACAGGAGAGGAAAGTAAGGGCCGTGGGGCCGGAAGCAGCAAAATGCAGCTGTAGTTATAGGCAGAGCTGAAGGCAGAATCACCTCATGCCACGAGGAACCGATAGAGTCAAAATAGCTCTTGGGGGCTCAGGACCCTTGGTGCACCAGTTGTTGGAAGAAAGGCTCCACCAATCGAGTGGTGACATGTTTTTCATGCCTCATCTGTTCTGGCTCTGTTTTCATTCCTTTAAGGCCTTGGGCTTGTGGACCCATGCTAATTTTCATGGCTGACCTGTTGATAAGTAATAACTCCTTGGCTAGCTCAAATGAGAAATGTGTTCAGAATCCAGCCACAGATACAATGCAGGCAGAGAATGTGGATGATTTAAAGCTGGGTGGATAATCATTGAAAACATGTGATGGCACAGTGACCCCTTGCTAATATTAAAAGCCTGGAAGTTTCTTGGTCTTATTTTAAAATGAAATTTCTGAGACTGAATGAACCTCCCTGAGCTCTCTGCACCCCACCTAGAAAGCTCAGCCTGGCCTCCTTCCCTCTCACAGTCCCGAGGGTGGACACCGTTTGGGAATCAGCCCTGGTAAATCAGCTGGGACAGCAGAGCGAAACACGTTTTCCTGCTCCCCCTGCTCCAGGGCCTGGGAAAATTAGCCAGAACAGCAGAGGGAAATGTATTTTCCTGCTTCTCCCACTGCAGCCACCACTCTGGAGCCCGGGAAAATGAGCTGGGCAGTGGAGGGAAAGACAGAAGTGCCTGTGATCAGCCTGGGTTCCTTCTTCCCAAGCTTCACGGAAAGTCCCACCTCCCTCTTCCCGGGCCCCGACCCCTGCTCGCCAGATCAGGCATTCTAGTAATTCGAACTATGCAGAAACCCGGCCAGGAGGTTTTATAAAGTGCTGCTTTGTGACTTCATCTTGAAGGATTTCACCTAATTAACATTTTGTAGAACAAAATCTGCCAACCTGTCATGGAACCAGGAGAGTTGCGGTGGGAGGAGGTTGTCCCATCCCTTTGCACCTTATCAAAACACTTGCACCTTCCCTCTTTCCCTCCCTGACTGCTATCTTCAACCATTCACTTTCCAATGGCTACTTCTCCACTGCTTTCAAACACACTCATATATCCTCTTCCCTAAAAATACCCTCCCTTGACCTCATGACTCCCTCCAGTTATCGCCCCATCTCCCTCCTACCATTCCTCTCCAAACTCCTTCTCCCTTTCCTTCCTTCTCCCACTATCAAGGCTCCAGTAGTAGTAGCAGTAATAATATTTATTAAGTGTTTACTGTGTGCAGAGCATTCATTTAGTCAGTCATATTTATTGAGCGTTTACTCTGTGCACAGCACTGTACTAAGCACTTGGAAAGTACAATTCGGCAACAGATAGAGACAATCCCTACCCAACAATGTGCTCACAGTCTAGAAGGGGGGAGACGGACAACAAAACAAAACAAGTAGACAGGCATCAATAGGATCAATATAAATAAATAGAATTATAGATATACATATATACATTATTAATAAAATAAATAGAATAATAAATATATACACAAATGCTGTGGGGTGGGGGTAGAGCAGAGGGAGGGAGTAGGGGCGATGGGGATGGGAGGAGGAGCAGAAAAAAAAGCGGGGCTCAGTCTGGAAAGGCCATCTGGAGGAGGTGACGGGGGAGATTGAGCTAGTTTGGCAGATGTGAGGAGGGATGGCACTCCAGGCCAGAGGTAGGATGTGGCCAGGGGTCAACGGCAAGACAGGTGAGAACGAGGCACTTTGAGGAGGTTAGCAGCAGAGTGGAGTGTGCGGGCTAGGCTGTAGAAGGGGACAAGGCTGTAGGAGG
Organism: Tachyglossus aculeatus; assembly: GCF_015852505.1. Taxonomy (NCBI): domain Eukaryota; kingdom Metazoa; phylum Chordata; class Mammalia; order Monotremata; family Tachyglossidae; genus Tachyglossus; species Tachyglossus aculeatus. The sequence continues at coordinate 12,059,252 of NC_052098.1, forward strand.
GGGCAAGGTGATGGAGAGCTTTGAAGCCAATAGTGAGGAGTTTTTGCTTCATGCAAAGGTTGACAGGCGACCATTGGAGATTTTTGAAGAGGGGGGTGACATGCCCACAGTGTTTCTGTAGAGCACTATACTAAGTGCTGGGAAAGAATACATAGGTGGGAATTAGACACAGACCCTGTCCCTCAGGCAGTTCACCATCTCAAAATAAGAAAGGGGAGAGGGGTTTGTTGAGAAATACATAAAAAGAGATGAAGGTCCTCGGTCCACAGGGGACAGCTTCTCTCACCCCACCTTGCCAGAGGAGAATCCCACCACCCACAGAAGTACAGCATGGACATAAGCTCAATGCTGTGTCAGCTGGGGAAGTTGTGGCAGCTTGGTCCAGGGGTGCTCTTTCTGGAGCGGAGGGGAATGTACACTCCCAAGCACTTATCAATCAATCAGTGGTATTAGTCGAGCACTTATTGTGTGTGAAGCACTATACTAAGTGCTTGGGAGAGTACAGTATAACAGAGTTGATAGACACATTCCCTGCCCACAACAAGTTTATAGTCTAGAAATGAGCTTATAGTCTAGAGATGAGTATATATTCTGGAGGATCTAGAACACTGTTTTGCACTCAGTAGGTGCTCCGTAGATACTATTGGTTGACTGATTGATTGTCCTCTGCCCTACCTTCTACCCTCCATAAGGCTTGTAGTAGTAATAGTAATTAGAAACAGTGTGGCTCAGTGGAAAGAGCCCGGGTTTAGGAGCCAGAGGTCATAGGTTCTAATTCCGGCCCTGCCACTTGCCAGCTGTGTGACTTTAGGCCAGTCACTTCACTTCTCTGTGCCTCAGTTACCTCATCTGTAAAACGGGGATTAAGACTGTGAACCCCACGTGGGACAACCTGATTACCTTGTATCCCCCCCCCCCAGTGCTTAGAACATAGTAAGTGCTTAACAAATACCATCATTATTATTATTTATTAAGCATTTACTGTGTGCAGAGCACTGTACTAAGCACTGGCAAAGAATACACAAGAAGGAATTGGACATGGTCCCTGTCCATCAGAGGGCTCACCATCTAAATGGGGGAAGGCATCATCCTTTTCTCCACCCTTGTCTACCCATGAAAGACAGTGCTCCACATTCAGTGAACTGCTAAACAATTCATGCCACAAGATCAAGTAGATCTATCTTTTCTTCATTTTCTCTGTCACCACAGTCCTGGTTCAGGAAACTCATCATATCTCTTCCCAAGCACTTAGTACAGTGCTCTGCACACAGTAAGCGCTTAATAAATACGATTGAATGAATGAATGAATCTCATCCAGAAACTGCAACCTCTTCGTTGTTGTGTCTCCCTCTCCCCATCACAATCCATTTTAAGTGTACCTGACCAAATCATTTTCATTAAGCACCTCTCACAGCATATCACGACCCCAATTTAAAGTCAGCTGGGAACAACACAAAGGATTTGAGAGAAAACTAAAACTCTTCATCAGGAGCTTTAAAGAGCCACTTTATCCTGGCCCTTCACTCCAGCCAAGTTATCCTCTTAAAAACTTCATTATTTGTCTATGTTCATGAATATATATTTGTCTTTCCTTTGTTCTTCTCCCCAAGTTTTGAAAACTCCTTAAGGTCAGGGACCGTATTGCCTGATGATTATGCATTATCTCCACCCAGTGGCTGCTAAAGGTCCGTACACACAGTAGCGAACAATTTTTAGTGATGATAAAATAGCTCTTTCCCCTCTAATTGATGAAGGGTCTGGAAGAGTTGAAGGCACTTAGCACCTAAGCCAGATAATTGGGTCAATGCTGCCACCTCTGCCATCTTCCCTTGATGCCACGCAAACTTCTCTTCCTGGGTGGGAGAAGGTAGAAAGTGCTGCAGTAGTGGTAGGGATGAGACAGAGGACATGGTTTCATGGAGAGGAAGGGAAAGGGTGGGTCAGGACGTGTGTGTGTGGAGGGGGCGATGGGCGGGGGGCAGTCAGTGTAATGACACGAAAGCTGTAGTGTTTATTAAGTAGGGGAAATTAAGCAGGTTTGCTTGACTGGAGTGAAGAGTGCTAGGAGAGACTAGTTGGGAAAGTTACTCAAGACCCAAGATTAAAAATTTCCATTTAACAGGAGTGACAATTGGAGACTACTAAAGACTTCTGGGAAAGGAAGTGACAAGATCAGAACAATACTTGAGGTGGACAATCTTGACTGTGGCATATTGCATAGATTAGATTGGGGATGAGCTGGAGGCAGGGATTACAGCAAAGAAACTACCACCATCTTCTGCTATACCCCTGCTTGGGTTCTCTGATCCAGGCAAACCAAATTGTTTTATTTGTTTGTATCCTTGTGATTTGGGTTTTATGTTGTTGTTTTTTTCATTTTAGTGATATTTGTTAAGAGCCTTCCATGTGCCAGGCACTGTACTAAATCATCATCATCATCAATCGTATTTATTGAGTGCTTAATGTGTGCAGAGCACTGTACTAAGCGCTTGGGAAGTACAAGTTGGCAACATATAGAGACAGTCCCTACCCAACAGTGGGCTCACAGTCTAAAAGGGGGAAACAGAGAACAAAACCAAACATACTAACAAAATAAAATAAATAGAATAGATATGTACAAGTAAAATAAATAAATAAATAAATAGAGTAATAAATATGTACAAACATATATACATATATACAGGTGCTGTGGGGAAGGGAAGGAGGTAAGATGGGGGGGATGGAGAGGGGGAAGTACTAAGCACTAAGCACCAGTTAATCAGGTTGGATACAGTCTCTGTCCCACATAAAGCTAACAGTCTTAATCCCCATTTTACAGATGAGATAACTGAGGCACAGAGAATTAAGTGATTTGCCCAAGTTCACACATAAGACAGGTGGCAGAGCTGGAATTAGAATCCGGGTTCTTCTGACTCCCAGGTCCGTGCTCTATCTACTAGACCATGCTACTTCTTCCTCATTGTGGGCAAGGAAGTTGTCTACCAACTCTGTAATATTGTAATAATAATAATAATAATGGCATTTATTAAGCACTTACTATGTGCAAAGCATTGCTCTAAGCGCTGGGGAGGTTACAAGGTGATCAGATTGTCCCACGGGGCGCTCACAGTCTTCATCCCCATTTTACAGATGAGGAAACTGAGGCAAAGAAAAGTTAAGTGACTTGCCCAAAGTCACACACCTGACAATTGGCAGAGCTGGGATTTGAACCCATGACCTCTGACTCCAAAGCCTGTGCTCTTTCCACAGAGCCACGCTGCTTCTCTATTGTACTCTCCCAGGTGCTTAGTACAGTACTCTGCACATTGTAAGTGCTCAATAAATGCAATCAATTGATTTTTTTTCTTTTGATGGTTATGATTGTGGTTTGGCTTGCCACCTCCATTAGATGGTAAGTTCCTCACTGGCAAATTCCATAATGCCTAGTACTTTAGTCACAAAAGGGTTCTTAGTAACTGCTGCTGCCCTTATCGCTTTCAAATTTGGATAATCTGAGATCTTCACAGAAAGCCACGCATCTTCCAAGAGACATCTCGCACCTAATGTGGAAAAACAAATTTTTAGGATCACTTCCATTATTACTATTACTTTGTGGGCACACACAGTTAATCAGATGTAATGGTAACCAAAAGGAAATATTTCACTACTCAGTATGTCTGTGGTATTCACAGCTGTGGAAGTGATAAATTTTGAAATAGGCTGGAAAATGGTGTGATTAACAGTGATACACACAGTTGTACAGGTAAAGAGGAGACAACCTTAGCTTCATGGTTCAGGCCACATTTGACTCCTTCCTCTGCCTCACCCTTGTATACTATTGTACCATCAGGAAGGTGCAGTACTTCACCGGAGAAGCAGGTGTTACAGCCTGGATTTTGTCCAGAGCATCAGGGATAGGGTATTGTTAGATGACTTTATGGTTGAAGGCACCTATTCAAGGCAAATCTTGAGTTTGGACAATGATTATCTATTTTCTGGTGATAATTTGGTAATTAAAATGTTAGATTGAAAATGGACATATTTGCCTCAAAAGCACAATAAGAGGTAATTGTCATTGTATATGCAAATAAACTAAGCCATTATTCTTAAAATTAACTTGAGGGACTAGTTCTGTTGAAAGAAGGGCATATTAAAAGCACACTGGAATAATTGGTCTTGAGAATAATTCCAATTAGACATGCAAAATGAACTCAGCTTTTCAAAGAAAAACTGGAAGCCACATGAATTTAGTTCCCATCTTTTTCATTAATATGAACACCCTATTTAATACAAAATTTAAGCAATTTTATAAGCATTTCTCCTTTCCCTTCACAAGCAGTGCTGTCTAAAGTGGAAAAAAAAATCCAATTGCATCCAAAGGTTTCACTTTCCTAATGTTAAAAAGAGAAAATGAAAATCTGGTATAACTAGAACTAAGTGACTGTGGTTTCCAAACCTCTGACTTACACATATCTCTGGCTCAGTCTCTCTGAAATGTGGCCCAGATATCGCTTGTGTCTAAAAAAAGGTTTCCTGGAATCAAGGGAGAACTCACATATGGAAGACATACATGAGAGTGCAGATGTGAATAAGAATTAAATACTGTAGAAAAAAATTCAGTTTGCCACAAGTCTTCCTCACCTCTGTGAAGTCTTCCTTTAGGAGTTGGAGAAACGTAGTAAACCTTTAATGTTCCTGCAGGGTTTGACCACCAAAATCCTTCATTTCTTTCTTTCTTTTTCCAGGGGTGCCAGGAGTTCAGGGAAACATTTTCAAAGTGATTCCAGAATACAAACTGTCCTTCAGAAGTTTGACTTGCAGGAAGTAAAAAATGAGTGTTACAGATAAAAGAGAATGTAATTACAGTACAAGTGTTACCTAGGAGATCTTTTCCTCACCAGACCCATTCATGCCCATCAGACCTTCCTTCGCTAAACAGTAGTTTATAAGGTGTGACACCTGTAGGATATCAATAACCTATGCCGTTTGCAACATCCATGCAAATGCTCAGTTATATATTTTTAGATTAGAGGACTTTAGTGGCAGCGTAGGAGAATAATTTTATGGTCAATTAGAAAAGGTAGAGGTCAAATGTGCTTGTACTTAACTTTAAGTACACAGCTAAAACTATCAAGGTTTTTTTGATATCTATGGTATGCCCTCCACCACAAAAAAAAAAAGACTTTTAAAAACCTGCCTCTCAAGTGATTGTTTTTCCACTAAACCCGTATTAAGAAGTGGGGTTCTGTTGATGAGTGTCCAGTGACTTTCCACAGATTGCCACCACAAATGATTATTATTCAATTTCTTATCCCATTTCTATGGTGTTTCTGTGTGTGTACATGTGGAGGGCACAGAGACCACAAAGAGCTCTGTGTGAAAGTTGATGAGAATTTTGTTAACCTTTTGAGTTGAACCTCTCTGGGAGTTTCTATTTATTTAGACCAGAGAGACTTGAGGACTTGGTTATTTGTAAGAGTGCATATATTTCTAGGAAATTATTCATTCATTCATTCAATCATATTTATTAAGCGCTTACTGTGTGCAGAGCACTGTACTAAGCACTTGGAAAGTACAAGTTGGCAACATATAGAGACAGTCCCTACCCAACAGTGGGCTCACAGCCTAGAAGGGGGAGACAGAGAACAAAACAAAACATATTAACAAAATAAAATAAAAAGAATAGATATTACAAGTAAAATAAATAGAGTAATAATTAATAATTAATAAATTTAATTAATAATCAATTAAATGAATAATTAATTGCCACTAAATCCATAGGGTCACGGCCTAGAAGCAATCAGGTAGCATGGTACTCTGTGCAGCAGAAAGGTTCGGGCAGAGAAATGGGTTATTTGAGTGTTAGAGTGCAAATGTTTCATCTTAGGACTCAGTTGAGAAATCCTTCTACTCTTAGGACTCCAAATCCCACTCGCACAGTATTGAAGTGAGGTTGCAAAAGGCTCTTCCTTGGAAAAAAAGAGTTGAGTAATATGGGTTTGGCTAATGCCGGATCTAGTTCCTCAGGCTTATGCTCTGACTCACAGTCCCCATTTTGAAGCAAAAGTGCAGGCTGGGGCAAGGCAGCTAAACTGCCATCCTAGGTCTCTACAGTTTCAGCAATGGAACCACTATGTCAAACTCAGCCACAGGAGAATCTAGGTAACTCACCCCACTAAGGAACTTTGAGCAGTACTGAGCCCATGATTTGGGAGCTGTCAAAGGAAGTCAAAATAGTTAGCGGGTAGTACTGATCAATCAATCCATGGCATTTATTAAGCACTTATTGTGTGCAGAGCACTATACTGACTGCTTAGTGAGATTAGAGCTAGTGCAAATTGTGACCAAGTGAATTTTGTGTGAGCATGTGAGCACAATGGTGTTCAACACTATGTGTACAGTTGAGGATGTTTGCTTTCTCCACGCAAATGGAGTTTAGTCCATACATATATGTGCCAAACCCAGAGTTGTCTAACACCAACCTACTCACTGTATTTAGATCTCATTTCTCTCGCCGCTGACCCCTTTCCCATCTTCTCCCTCAGGCCTGGAACTCTCTCCCCCTTTCCAACAGTCTACCTACCATTCTCTCCACCTTTGAAACCCTTCTAAAATCACATCTTCCCCAAGGGACCTTCCCCGACGAAGCTCTTATTTCAACTATCCAACCTCCCCTCTACGTCAACTATGAACTTGGCTTTGTACCCTTTAACACTCTGATACTCAGCCCAGCCCCATAGTAGGTATATACATATTCTTATACTCTACCTTTTCCCCTATCCCTAATTTATTTTAATATCTGTCTCCCTCTCTAAACTGGAAGCTCCTTTGTGGGCCGGTATTGTGACTACCAGCTGTGTGGTGTTGTACTATCCCAAGTGCTTAGCACAGTGCTCTGCACACAGTAAGCACTCAGGAAATACCACTGATTGATTGAATAATGTACACATTAACCTAAAGTGGTCCTTTTTTTTTAATGGCATTTATTAAGCGCTTACTATGTGCAAAGCATACACATCAATAAATGGAGAAATAAAAGCTTAATGTAATCTAAAATGCATACTCAAATAAAAATTATCTGGATCGATGGTAAGTCAGAGAGATGACAAAAATCACCAAGAAATCAGTGTATATATACCTAAAAACAAAAATGCATTATCTGTTCCTGAGAACCAAAGTGAAACAAAAGCGTCATTTCCATAGTAGAGTAATAACAAGGTATGGGAGAAATGGGACCAAAATACAAAAGAAAGGCAACTTTAGAAAGAGAGAAAGAAATTGATGTATTGATTGAGTCCTGTGAATTCTGTTAACTGCTCCTCGGTTGCCTTAACCATTTCAGTGTTGGCAGAAGAACATTTATTGGAAGGGTGGGATGGGCTGTGGGAAAGTAAAATCTCCAGCTGGTCACAATGGAGTGCAGAAGAAAAAAGAGAAAGCATGCTAGTATCAAGAGACGTCTGTCTAGCAGCAGGAAGCTAATTGTTTCATCTTATCCTGAAGAAAAATCAAAACCAGATGGCTGGCAGCTCGCCCATATGTGAAGATGTTTCTTACAGTTTACAGATGATTTGCAATGTATGCTTGCATATACACTTGGAAGGACTGAAACAGCCATCTGGTGGTTGGAGTGTTGAGTTCGTGTTCCAGCTGGATCACCTTTTTGTGGGCCATCTAATGTCAAAAATGGCTGATCGTACGGTTGACTCTTCATCCTAGACATGACATTAAAATGTGAAAAATGACGGTATTTATTAAGCACTGTACTAAGCCCTGGGGTAGATACAAGACAATCAGGTTGGACACAGTCCTTGTCCCAAATGGAGCTCACAGTCTAAGTAGGAGGGAGTGGGATTTAGTACCCATTTCACTGATGAGGAAACAGAGGCACAGAGAAGTAAAGTGACCTGCCCAAGGCTGTCCAGCAGGCAAATGGCAGAGCAAGGAGTAGAATTCAGGTTCTCTGACTCCCAAGCCTTTGCTTTGTCTACTAGGCCACTCTGCTTGCCATATAATCAATCTATCAGTGATATTTATTGAGAGTTTACTATGTGCAGAGTGCTGTACTAAGTCCTTGCGAGAGTATACTCCAGCAGAATATAAATAAAGTACCCTTAAATCCAATCCCATTTAAGCTGCTCTGTTGTTTTTCAATGGTACTGAAATATGAAAGGGTACACATACTTGTGCTAGAGATGCAAATATACTTTCATTGATTTATCATTCATACATTCATTCATTCAATCATATTTATTGAGCTCTTACTGTGTGCAGAGCACTGTTGCTTAACATGGTGATATCTGACGGGCTATAAGAATCAGAGGTCTTCTTAATCTTTTCTTCACTTCTAATACCTGCCTGTCTACTCTTTCCCAGTGCTTAGTACAGGGCTTTGTACATAGTGAACATTTAATAAATACTGTTCCTACTACTTATATAATAATAATGATTGTATTTGTTAAGCCCTTACTATGTGCAAAGCACTGTTCTAAGCACTGGGGAGTTTACAAGTTCAGGTTGTCCCATTGGGGGCTCACAGTTTTAATCCCTATTTTACAGATGAGGTAACTGAGGCACAGAGAAATTAAGTGACTTGCCCAAAGTCACACAGCTGACAGTTGGCAGAGCCAGGATTTGAACCCATGACCTCTGACTCCCAAGCCCGTGCTCTTTCCACTGAGCCACGTTGCTTCTCCAATAATAATGACATTTGTTAAGTGCTTACTATGTGCAAAGCACTGTTCTAAGCACTGGGGAGGCTACAAGGTGATCAGGTTGTCCCACGTGGGGCTCACAGTCTTAATCCCCATTTTAGAGATGAGGTCACTGAGGCACAGAGAAGACAAGTGACTTGCTCAAAGTCACATAGCTGACAATTGGCACAGCCAGGATTTGAACCCATGACCTCTGACTCCCAAGCCCATGCTCTTCCCATTGAGCCACAGGCTCAAAACTTATGACCTCTCATCTCTGTCAAATTTGTTCAGAATGAATCCTGTCCTATTGCCTTTTAAATGGATTACTGAAAAATGCAGAGTTATAATCTACCTTTTGGATAGCTTATTTTGATCAGTTAAGTTTTAAAGGTTCACGTGTAATGCCGTATATGACCGTACTTGGATCTGAAGGCAGCTTTCAGACCTCAGATTCTGTAGAAGCAGCTTACCTATTGACTTTTCTAACCGAAAGAAATCCTTACTAGTGAATTCTGCTCCAAACAGTCGACAATTACAGGATGTGATTTTAAATTTACAAAACCTAGGTATTATCATAGGGATAGATGCTGGCCCTAAACACTGTATTGTATTGACACCTGCTTTTAGGCCTTATATTTACCCATGCATATATTGAACTATATGGTCACCAGACATGGTGACAGGATAAAACAAGATAACTTGTTTTTGTTGTTCCTGAGAACTAGCATGGCCTAGTGGATAGAGCACGGGCCTGGGAGTCAGAGGACCAGAGTTCTAATCCTGGCTCTGCCATGTGTCCTTGTGACACATGTGACACATTGTACATATCTATTCTATTTATTTTATTTTGTTAGTATGTTTCGTTTTGTTCTCTGTCTCCCCCTTTTAGACTGTGAGCCCACTGTTGGGTAGGGACTGTCTCTATATGTTGCCAACTTGTACTTCCCAAGCGCTTAGTACAGTGCTCTGCACACAGTAAGCGCTCAATAAATACAATTGATGATGATGATGTGTTACCTTGGGTAAGTCACTTCAATTCACTGGGCCTCAGTTTTATCTCACCTGTAAAATGGGGATTAAGAGTCTGAGTCTTTGTGGAACTGATTACCTTGTATCTAGTCCAGCACTTGGTACAGTGCCTGGCACATAGTAAGTGCTTAACAAAGAGCACAGTTATTATCATTATTTTTATTTTTAATGTATGGGCACACACTTTAGAAAAATAAGCATGCTATGCAAATTCAAGGTATTATTATGTTTGAGGAATTTCTATCTTGTACGATAAGCATTTTGAGGGCACAGACCAAATTTCATAATCACTATGCATTCCCAAATATCAAATATAGTGCCATACATCCTGAGGGTGTTGAATGAATACTTGTTGCTACCTAGTTGCAAAGATGATCTCTTTGAATGTATTGGGTAGACATGCCATTTCAAAACACTGTACCCAAAAGCTCCGCTCAGAAGCTTGACATTGTGAAACTTCAAGTGTCTCGATCAAAGGAGATAATCTGATTCTGTTTGCTGCCACTGCTGCTCTTTGTAAAGTGATCTTGTCAGCTCTCCAATGTGAGGAAGAGGATTCCCAGAACTAGAGAGATTGTTAGCAGCAGGAACAAGAGTGTAAATGGGTAGTTCTGCTTTTGTCAGTATGGCTTCATCTACTGGGGAAATGGAGTGGGATATTGGTTCTTTACTCCCTTTTCTCCTGGGGAGGGTAGCAGGAGTGAAGCAGCAAGAGTGAAATGGTCAGGGTTCTGGAGTACTATGTAGCCAGAGGTGGCCATGAGGAAATATTTCTCTGTCCCTGTCTCTCTCTCTTTCTCTCTCTCTCTCCCTCCCTTCTGCTATTCTCATACTGAAGAGCAGGCTCAGCTTCTACCAATGGACTTGGACAAAGACATTGCCATTGGCCTCAAGAACTTTCAGTGGTTACCCATCCACCTCCACATCAAACAGAAATTCCTTACCACCAGCTTTAAAGCACTCGATCACCTTGCCCACTCCTACCTTTCCTCGCTGCTCTCCTGTTACAACCCAGCCCACACACCTCTAACCCAGCTCCTCTAATACAAACCTACTCACTGTGCCTGGATCTCATTTATCTCACTGTTGACCGCTCCCTCACGCCCTGCCTCTGGACTGGAATCATTCTCCTTCTTCATATTTGACAGACTACTTTCCTCACCTCAAAACCTCAGAAATAACTGATAATAATAATAATAATGATAATAATGGTCTTCGTTAAGAGCTTACTATGTACCAACCACTATTCTAAGAGCTGGGGTAGGTACAGGATAACCAGGTTGTCCCACATAGGGTTCACACTTTTAATCCCCATTTTACAGATGAAGTAACTGAGGCACAGAGAAGTTAAGTGACTTGCTCAAGGTCACACAGCAGACAAATAGTGTAGCCAGTATTAGAACCCATATCCTCTGACTCCCAAGCCTGGGCTCTTTCTGCAAAGCCATGCTGCTTCTCACTGATTTCACTGATTGTTGATCTCACTGATCTCCCTCTCCTTTAGTCTGTGAGCACTATGTGGGACAGAGACTATGTCCAACTTGATTATCTAGTGTCCACTCCAGTGCTTAGTACAGTGCTTGGCACAGAATAAATATTTAACAAATTATATTTTTTAAATTATTATCATTATTATTAGACATCCTGCATTAGGTGGAAACTTCAAATATTCTCCTTTCTCTTTTCTTCCCTTTCTCTCTTCTTCCACTCTATCTTTTTTCCTCTTTCTCCCTTTCTCCTTGAATCATTGCTCCCACCTATCCCTCTGAGGTTCAGAAATATCATTTTAGTCCTCTGTGACTTACCAGACCTATTGCACATTTCTGAAATGGTTGAACTTCGTCTTTGTAGTTGTTGGCTGATGGGGAGGGAAAGAAATGCGGGCTGATTTTTTTTTTTTTAACAATGATCCAGGGTTAACTTGTTTTCAAAAAAGCAAAAGTGACTCAGAGCATTTGTCATTACAGCCTAATGTGTTGTTAGTCTTCTGGCACTGAGAAAGGCTGACCATTTTAAAAGGATGATCATTTTGTTAACTGATGTTAAGATGAGCGGTTGGGTGCACTTGAAAATGCCCCTTTCCATTGTAGAGCCTTAAGAAAAGAAAATGGCAACAAGAAAAAGAGTGCAAAAGGCCACATATTGCCTTTGGGGGTAGGAGTCATCACATTGAAGGGGCTTCAGTTTGTGGTTCGTTCATTCATTCAATCGTCTTTATTGAGCGCTTATGGAAAGCCATTGATTTCTCCCTTACCAGAGAGCTCTATCAGCTCTATCAGGAATTAAAACTGCAAAAAACAAACTGGCCTTTTGAAATTTAGTATTAGTATGGGTATTTGGGAAATAAAGCCATGCTCAAGATAGAATGGATTGGAATTTTCTCCCATGGGCTATTAGGTAGACAACTGGAACAGGAAGTCTTGGCTTTTGGCCTTGCCTAGGAGAGTCATGCTGTTCGGATTTGGGAGTGTTAATCCACTCCACTAGGCTTTTCTTCACTGCCTCAGGCAATGTGGATCTTTAAATTTGAGATCCACTTTGCCACTGAAGGCAACCCAGTGGGTATGGAATCTTTTTTGAAAAATGATTTTAGGATTCATTAAGATTGAGAGGCTACCTTGAGACCACCCAGAGTTTCACAAAGTGCTGGGAGGAGAAGTGGGAAGCAAAATTAGAGGATAGAAAGCTTAAATTATCTCTCTCGGAGTTCCTGGTAGGCCTCAAGGAAAGCCTTTTAGTATGAGGCAGTGTGTCTAGTGAAAAGAGAATGCGACTGGGAGTTGGGAGAGCTGGGTTTTAGCTTCAGCTCCACCATTTGTCTGCTTTGTGGTCTTGAGCAAGTCATTTCACTTCTCTGTGCCTCAGTTTCCTCATCTGTAAAATGGAAATGAAATAACTGTTCTTCTGTTCCCCTTAGACTGTCAGCCTCATGTGGGTCAAGGACTGTGTCTGATCTGATTATACACTATCTATCCCAGAACTTGACCCATAGCAAGTGTCAAGAGCACCCTTCCCTCTTGACCCCCCCATACCAACCAGGACCTTCCTGGACCAGGGGAGCCTCAGTGACACATAGTAGAGTTCAACCCACACCTCTGATCACCAAGATTGCAGTGAAAAGTTTTTTACTTAGTTTTACCACTGTGCTAGGGAGTGACACAAATGCATACTCACTCACTCCATCAAGGGTCCATTATCCGTCTGTGATCAAAGGAGCCCATTCTGCCAATGCTGCTTCTTTCTGCTTTCAAGTACTGCTCTTCTGCTCTCCCAATACGTGCTTCTCTCTGAATCTCAGCATGCCTCTGCCTACATGCTTCTGCTCCTCATGCCATCCTTGCCATTCAAAGCAACCGCCTTTTATCTGCCTTAGACATGGCAGCTGTGGCTCTATATGGCAGTCATTGATTGGTCCAGTCCCGTTACCAGGTAGAATAGGGAGAGAAAGCACCCCCCACCACCACCCGCCCCTCCATGCTCCACCCCCACAGGCCCACAATCACCTACCTCAGGTAGAGCCCATCAGTACCTCGGGAGTCTCTTCCTTGTTGTTGTTGTTCATGGCATCACAAACAGTCACTAAAAAGGCAGCTTGTTGTGGGTTCACAACTTCAAGCACTTAAATAACAAAAACCTGGGTTCTAATGTCAGCTCCACCACTTGTCTGTTTCATGACCTTGGGCAAGTCACTTAACTTCTCTGAGCCTCAGTTACCAGCTGCAAAATGGGGATTAAGACTGTGAGCCCCATGTGGGACAGGGACTGTATCCAACTCGATTGGCTTGTATCTACCCCAGCACTTAATACAGTGCCTGGAACATAGTAAGTACTTAACAAGTACCGTTTAAAAAATAATGCTTCTCCTCATAATCCAAGTTTATGATGACATTGTTCTCAGTCTGGTACTTGGCAATGGAATGTTGATAAATCTTTGATGTATTAAATAATTTTGCTTAAAAAGTTAATTACTTTCAAGTAATTTTAAATGGAACCATAACAATGAAAAACAGCATGGATGGCCTAGTGGAAAGAGCACAGACCTGTGAGTCAGAGGACCTGGATTCTAATCCCAGCTCTGCCACTTGCCTGCTGTGTGATCTTGGGCAAGTCACTTAACCTCTCTGTGCCTCAGTTCTCTCATCTGTTAAACTGGGATAAAACACCTGCTCTCCTTCCCTCTTAGACTATGAGCCCTGTGTGGGATAAGGACTGTGCCTGATATTATTATCTTTTATCGACCCCAACATTTGGAACATAATAAGTATTTATTAATAATTAAAATAACAATCATTAGTATCTTCCCTGTAAGCTCCCTGTGGGCAGGGATCGCTTCTACCTACTGTTACACTGTACTTTCCCAAGTGCTTAGTACAATGTTCTAACTGCTCAATAAATGCCATTGATTGGGATTGATATTATTATTATTATTATTAGTAGTAGTAGTAGTAGTAGTAGTAGCAGTAGTAATAGTAGTATATGACCCCCCAAAACTGATCTTGTTTGCATGGTACAATCCCTATTGAAGTTAATCTTGCCCTATATAGATCTGGGCCCCAAACAGAGTTTTGTAATAAAGTATTATTAGATAATAGCAGGATAAAATAGCTGGAATCAATGCCCTGCAAAAAAAAGGTTAACATCTCATAACGGGAAGCTAAAAAGAAATCAATTTTCAATATCAGCTATTATTAATAGAAGTATTTATTGAGCACCCACTTGGTACATTGCACTGTATTAGATGCTTGGGAAGTAAAGAATTAAGAAGCAGCATGGCCTAGTGGAAAGATCTCGGGCCTGGGAGTCAGAGGACCTGGGTTCTAATCCCAGCTTTGCCACTTTTCTGCTGTGTGTGACCTTGGGTAAGTCACTTAAATTCTCTGTGTCTCAATTTCATCATCTGTAAAATGGGAATTAATACTGTGAGCCCTATGTGGGATAGGGACTGTGCCCAAACTGATCTACATTAGCACTTAGTACAATGCCTGGCACATAGTAAATGCTAAAGAAATACAACTAAAAAAGAAAAAAAAGCAACCTGTTTCCTGCCCCCAAAAAAGCTTTTAAGTGGGTCAGTAAGTAATTAGTTGAGTTTTATTTGACAGGAGCCCTAAAGTTCTTTTATATGTTGGCTTTGGCATTTTAACAGCCCCAAGGGTGAAACACACTCCCTCCCTCCTCTCCCCCCTCCCCCACCTGCACAATTCCTTACCAAAATTCTTTACCCTTATTTTATTGAATTGCTACAAAATGTACTAGTAGGAAATCCCTTTACTCTTCTCTGGCTAATGAATCAGGTACCATCAGCACCATTAAGACCCAAATAGTTTTTGTGAACTTTTTCAACTTCATGTCAAGTTTTTCCCATGCAGACATGTGATTACTGTCTTATTTAATGAAGTTCAACATTTCTCACCAGTTTTACAGTTATTTCTTTCTAATTATTTTGCTATATTGGCTCTGTGTTTCAAACCTAAATTAGGAGTAAAAAAAAAACCCTGATCACTACATTTCTTTCAATACAAACAATTAAAGCTGACAATTTAGTCAAAGAGTATAATTGGGAATAGTGACAAACATTCTTACCTTTTAGATTAGTTTTTCTGACATACTGAACCTATTGTATGTCAAGACATTAGAAGAGGAAAGTATTAACCTGCTAAGGGATGTTCAGAATATCATGGTAACTATTATTTGTAGAATTCGGAAAGTAATACTTTTGAGGTAATAAGATATCTTTTATTATCTTTAGAAAGATATGGTATACAGAGGAATTAGATTAGATAAGGAATTAACAAGGACCCAATTGCTTTATTCTCTAACTTTATCTGGGGCCAATTCCTTTCTTTAAATGTGCTTATGTTCTTTTCTGATCTTATAGATTTTTCTCTTTTCTTTTCATTGACAGAGAATAGAAACTTAAGCTTTCAGTCTGTTGGCTGATACTCTATGGCTCGAAGGCAAGGAAGGTATTATGACTCACCTCAGAAAGCTCATGATCTCCTTGTGATGGGCATGAAAATAACATTTCCTCTAGGCTTTGCAGGTGATTCTCAGGGAGAGCTCTTGTAGTAATGAAATACATTCGGTTAACAAATCTGGTTTAGTTTGCTTTGCTCAGGATGGTTAGCGAACTCTAAACCCACCACAGAAAAACTTTCTCCTTTCTTCCTTATTGGAAAAGACTTTGCTTCTTTGATGGTGGAGATAAGGGACAGTATGTTTGGGGTTGGGGGGAGTGGAGAGGTGTAAAGGAAACCAGGCACTTGGGAAAAATGTGTATCTTCTGGAAGCCAGCAATTGCCCCCAGTATCGTGGAGGACCCATAGGAATAATGTGATCTCTGTGCCTACAGAGGGTTGCAAGGGGCAGAGCACTACTACTACTTAAATTAGCATGGTGTAGTGGATAGAGCATGGGCCTGGGAGTCAGAAAGTCATGGGTTCTAATCCCGGCTCCACCACTTGTCTGCTGTGTGACTGATGGCAAGTCATTTCACTTCTCTGGGCCTCAGTTACCTCATCTGTAAAATTGGGACTGAGACTGTGAGCCCCACATGAAGCAGGGACTGAGTCCAACTCGGTTTGCTTATATCCACCCCAGTGCCTAGTACAGTGCCTGGCACAATGTAAGTGCTTAACAAATACCATTATTATTATCATTATTATTACCCCATGCCTGTTGTCAGTACAGCATCATTTCAGGGTGCCCACTGAGTGCCCACAGATCCACCCCATCCCTGCAATTTTTATTTTCTCCCTATCCTCTGACCTCTTTTCTGAAGCAGCCCCACAGACCACCAACTCTTAAAGGGTCTATCACAGAACCAACTGACAAGATGGCTCTAGTTGTTCGTAAAATGAATATAAGTTCAGGAGGCTCTCAGGAATGGAGAAGAGAAAACATGCTCTCTGTCTACCTGCCACTCACTTCAATCCCAGTTTCTCTTTTTTAATGGTATTTCTTAAGCACTTACTACATTCCAGGCACTGTTCTAAGCACTGAGATAGATACAAGCTATTAGGTTGGACACAATCCAGGTCCCATATGGGGCTCACAGACTTCATCTCCATTTTTCAGATGAGTGAACTGAGGCATGGAGAAGTGAAGTGCCTTGCCCAAGGTCACACAGCAGACACTCTGAAGCATCCAGAAATCCAGCAACAGTTCATCTAAATAGGATTCAGAAGTAAGACCAGCAGTCATCAATCCCAAGCAGTTTCTGCACTCCCCCCCCACACCCCCGCTCTACCTTTTCCTTGCTCCCTTCTGATGTCTTCATGCCAGGACGATGCCTGGGCAGAGTGGGTGGCCACTTCACCTGTGCATAGGGAAAGCAATTCTCTAATCAATCAATGGTACTTATTGAGTGCTTATTACGTGCACAGATGTAGATCAGTTTGGGCACAGTCCCTATCCCACATAGGGCTCACAGTATTAATTCCCATTTTACAGATGATGAAATTGAGACACAGAGAATTTAAGTGACTTACTCAAGATCACACACAGCAGACAAGTGGCAGAGCTGGGATTAGAACTCAGGTCCTCTGACTTCCAGGCCCGAGATCTTCCCACTAGGCCATGCTGCTTCTTAATTCTTTACTTCCCAAGCATCTAATACAGTGCAATGTACCAAGTGGGTGCTCAATAAATACTTCTACTAATAATAGCTGATATTGAAAATTGATTTCTTTTTAGTTTCCCGTTATGAGATGTTAACCTTTTTTTTTTTTCAGGGCTTGAGAGCATACAACAGAGTGTGTAGACAGTTTCCCTGCTCAAAATGAGCTTACAGTCTAGAGGAGGAGACAGACATAAAAATAAATAATGGACATGGTGATAAGCCCTGTGGGGCTAAAGGTGGGGTGACTATTTAGTGCTCAAAGGGTACAGATATAAATGCATAGGCAATGTAGAAAGGAGAGAGAGTAGGGGAAATGAGTGCTTAGTCAGGGAAGGCCTCTTGAAGGAGAAATGATTTTAGTAGAGTTTTGAAGGTGGGGACAGTGGTGTTGGATATTCATTCGTTCATTGATTCAATCATATTTATTGAGCGCTTACTGTGTGCAGAGCATCCAGTCTGTCACTAAATCCTGCTCATTCAACTCCATGATGTTTCCCTTTCCAGTCTATACTTTTCTAGCTAGATTTTTTTTTAATGGTGCTAGTGCTTACTATGTGCTAAGCACTGGGGCAGATGCAACTTAAGTTCAGGCACAGTACCTTACTCGCATGGCACTTTTAAATTGTAGAAGTAGGGAGAGTGGTTCTTTTATCCCCATTTTGCAGATGAAGAAACTGAAGCAGCGTGGCCTAGTGGAAAGAGCATGGGCCTGGGAGTCAAAGGACCTGGGTTTTAATTCTGACTCCACCCATGTCTCTTTGTCTCAGTTCCCCCATCTGCAAAATGGGGATTCAGTACGTGTTTACCCTCCTACTTAGACTGTGAGTCCCAGTGGGATGGGGACTATTTCTGACCTGGTTGACTTGTGTCTGCCCCAGCGCTTAGTAAGTGTTTGGTACATACTAAGTGCTTATTTTATTATTATTATTATTATCATTATCACCATCATCATTATTATTTCTGCCTCTTCAGTTAGAGTCTGGGAAGGGAATATGCCTTGCTTTTCCATTGTACTTTCCCACCCTGATGATCTTGTATCTACCTCATTGCTTAGAACAGTGTTTTTTAAGGTATTTGTTAAGCATTTACTATGTGCCAGGCACTGTACTAAGCACAAGTTATAGATACTAGTTAATCAGGTTGGACACAGTCCCTGTCCCACATAGGGCTCACAGTCTTAATCCCCATTTTCCAGATGAGGAAACTGAGGCACAGAGAATAATAATAATAATAATTATTATTATTATTATGGTATTTAAGTGCTTACTATTTGCAAAGCACTGTTCTAAGCACTGGGGTTGATGTTAGGTGATCAGATTGTTCCACATGAGGCTCACAGTTTAAATCCCCATTTTACAGATGAAGTAACTGAAGTCCAGAGAAGTTAAGTGACTTGCCCAAAATCACACAGCTGATAAGTGGTGGAGCCAGTATTAGAACCCACGACCTCTGACTCCCAAGCCCGTGCTCTTTCCACTAAGCCATGATGATCTTCCCACAGTCACACAGCAGACAAGTGGCAGATCCGGAATTAGAACCAGGGTCCTTCTGACTCCTAGACCCGGGATTTATCCACTAGGCCTTGCTGCTTCTTAACACATAGTAGGTGCTTAAACATATCATTAAAAAAAAAAAACAGCAGGCAGAACTGGGCCTAGAACTCATGTCTCCTGATGCTTTCCAACGGATCATCTGTAGGGTTTTCTCTCACTACTACTCAGCTGGACCTTTATGAATCTCCCAAGCTTGTCTTCTCCTAGGGCCTCACTCTTGATTCTCCTGCTTCTAACTCATGCACTCATGACCTTTCATTCATTCAGTCATATTTATTGAGCGCTTACTGTGTGCAGAGGACTGTACTAAGCTCTTGGAAAGTACAATTCAGCAATAGAGACAATCCCTGCCCAACAATGGGCTCACAGTCTAGAAGGGGGGAGACAGACATCAATCAATCAATCAATCAATCAATCATATTTATTGAGTGCTTACTGTGTGCACAGCACTGTACTAAGCGCTTGGGAAGTACAAGTTGGAAACATATAGAGACAGTCCCTACCCAACAGTGGGCTCACAGTCTAGAAGGGGGAGACAGACAACAAAACCAAACATATTAACAAAATAAAATAAATAGAATAGATATGTACAAGTAAAATAAATAAATAGAGTAATAAATATGTACAAAAATATATACATATATACAGGTGCTGTGGGGAAGGGAAGGAGTTAAGACGGGGGATGGAGAGCGGGATGAGGGGGAGAGGAAGGAGGGGGCTCAGTCTGGGAAGACCTCCTGGAGGAGGTGAGCTCTCAGTAGGGCCTTGAAGGGAGGAAGAGAGCTAGCTTGGCGGATGGGCAGAGGGAGGGCATTCCAGGCCAGGGGGATGACGTGGGCCAGGGGTCGACGGCGGGACAGGCGAGAACGAGGCACGGTGAGGAGATTAGCGGCAGAGGACCGGAGGGTGTGGTCTGGGCTGTAGAAGGAGAGAAGGGAGGTGAGGTAGGAGGGGGCGAGGTGATGGAGAGCCTTGAAGCCGAGGATGAGGAGTTTCTGCCTGATGCGCAGATTGATTGGTAGCCACTGGAGATTTTTGAGGAGGGGAGTAACATCCCCAGAGCGTTTCTGGACAAAGACAATCCGGGCAGCGGCATGAAGTATGGATTGAAGTGGGGAGAGACACGAGGATGGGAGATCAGAGAGAAGGCTGATGCAGTAGTCCAGACAGGATAGGATGAGAGCTTGAATGAGCAGGGTAGCGGTTTGGATGGAGAGGAAAGGGCGGATCTTGGCAATGTTGCGGAGCTGAGACCAGCAGGTTTTGGTGAGGGGTGTGAGGGGTGAATGAGAGAGCCGAGTCGAGGATGACACCAAGGTTGTGGGCTTGTGAGACGGGAAGGATGGTAGTGCCGTCAACACAGCCATCAATAGCATCAACATAAATAAAAAGAATTATAGATATATACACATCATTAATAAAATTGATAGAATAATAAATATGTACACATATACACAAGTACTGTGGGGTGGGGAGGGGGGTAAAGCAGAGGGAGGGAGTCGGGGTAATGGGGAGGGGAGGAGGAGCCGAGGAAAAGGGGGGCTTCTCTGCATCTGGAACTTTCTCCCCCTTCAAATATGTTAGACCACAACCCTCCGCATTTGAAACTCCTCCTCCTCCAGGAGCCATTCTCTTAGCAATTTCCACTCCCTTAGGTCATGTAGCCCTAAAAGAACTTCTTAATACATGCAAGTGTCTGCACATGCACGTGCGTACACACACACACATGTGCATGCACACACACACAAGAGCCATGCTTAGCACTTACATTTATTGGGCCATCACTTTATATATAAATGTATATATACTCCCCATTTCCTCATTTCTCCATACTCTTGCTATTACCCTGTATTATCTAGGTGTTTCTACCTACTCCTACAATTTGTAAATAATTTATTTCTCCTTGGCTCCCCTATTAGAGTGTAAATTCCTCAAGGGCAGGGATCAGATTTTTCCTTACACTATCCTCTCCTAAAAGCCTAGTACAGTGCTCTGCAGCCAATAATTCTACTTATTATCAAGATTTATACACTTCAAACTCCTTTTAAGCAGGTAGTGTGCCTTTTCATTCATTCATTCATTCATATTTATTTTCATTCATTCATTCAATCGTATTTATTGAGCACTTACTGTGTGCAGAGCACTGTACTAAGCGCTTGGGAAGTACAAATCGGCAACATTCATTCATTCATTCAATCGTATTTATTGAGAGCTTACTGTGTGCAAAGCACTGTACTAAGCGCTTGGGAAGTACAAGTTGGCGACATATAGAGACAGTCCCTACCCAACAACGGGCTCACAGTCTAGAAGCCTTTTAATCTGCTTCTAGAATTACTATTAAACAGTATGCTCATGTGGGTGGTCCTCAATGCATTCTGCTTCACAATGATGATATTGATTAGAGAGGTTATGACTTGGGAGGGGTTGGAGTTGTGATCAAAAGGAAGAGAAGGAGGAGTGTCATATTTGCCTTTCTCTTCAGGTGTCTGGAGGGATATCTGTGGTTGTGGTTAAGACATTAGAGGGATTTGTCCTTCATTGGCAGAGGGATGTATTTCATGATGTATCAGTTCTTAACTATATCTCTAAAATTTTAGGAGTATTAGAATAAATCAATCCTAAAAAACAGATCAAGCTAATTATATTCAATTAAGACAGAAGGTGGGATCTCTTGCTGACAAAAGAAAAGGTCTGTAGTGATTAGAACGATGAGAAGATATGGCCAAAATCACAAAAAAGAAATTAATTTATGAAAACTGGCCCTATAACTGTATATAATGTTTAAGGCTATGTACCCTTTAGTACATAGTTATGTACAGTAGTTATGTAAATATTCTTATACTCTAGTATTTCCCCTATCCTTAATTTATTTTAATATCTGTCTCCCACTATAGACTGTAAGCTCGTCGTGGGCAAGGAATATGACTACCAACTCTGTTATAGTGTACTCTCCCAAGCACTTATTACAGTGCTCTGCACACTGTAAGCATTCAAGAAATATAATTGATCTTTAGTTCTTTAGAGAAAATGTATAATACATATTGTATGTGAAACATAATAACCTGTAAACTTGGATAATTTGTTTTTTAAATATAAGCTTCCTTTAGTGAATATCAGCCCCTCAAGAATCTGCACACGTTTGGCTAAATGGCAGATTGATTTCTCTGAGTGTGGGGGGAAATTGGTGGGTGGAAAGACTAAACAAAATATAAATACCAGTGATATATTTTTTATAGTACGTGGCTAGAACTCTGGAATACAAATAAATTAATCATCACAATGAAACTGGGTCATGGTCTATCAAGTAGTGTAAAAAAGTTTTTAAGGAGTTTCTTAATGAGGAGTTGTGTCATTTTATTTACCAGCATCATCATCCTCATCATCACCAACATAGTATTTATTGAACACCTACATTTTCCAGTTTCAGGTAAGTTAAATAAATAGGCATTTGGAAATTCAACTTTCAACCAAGGTATATTCTGTATATCAGTGTGGTCATATATGATCACTATCACTTTTTCTACAGCAGAGTAGAAATAGTTTATTGCAAAGAAAGTTCATTTAAGTACATATCATCTACCCACCTGGAGGAATAAGATGAAGTTTTTGTTGAATCTTCTTTTTCTTAAACTATTTATATTATGAATTAGAGTATATGAATCTTGACTATTAGTAATTTTTCCCTTAGGAGGTCTGGCAAGTAGTATCACTCTGAATAGCCAAGAATAAAGATTTTGGGGCCTTCAGCCCATGAAGCCAAGGTCTGTATCAGCTATGCAAATGATTGTGTTAGCTCTGAGCCCAGAGTCTAAAAGAAATCAGGTTGGAAATATAAACAAATCGAATTGCTGCCAATTTAGCAAATATATTTGATTGACTGAAAATTTAATTTTAATTACAATTGAAGATTAGATGCTCAATACTAGGAAGATAATTATTGGGATTACTGGTATTCACTGTCACATCTATCTATGCTGCTAAATGTAGAGAAAGCAGGGGAAGATTTTTCAGGAAATAAAAATTTTTGCATGCTGACAAGTCAGTCAGTCCAGTGCTCATTATGATGCCCATGCGGACTTCTAAAATTTAACAAAAACAATAAAAAGGGTTCTCTACATTGCCTTACTCAAATAAATTATTCCTTCTTAATATTTCCAAAGTCAGCTTCATTTAAATCTTAAACCAGGGAGGCAGGTGAGGAAAGAAATAGCTTGGAACTTTCCTCTTGATAGTTGCTTAAGAGACAGTGAATGTTTGGAAAAAAAAACACAAGGCAAGATATTTTGGCTGAAGATCACAAGAATTCATTATTTCTCACTGCCTTTAATTGAATA
This sequence comes from Tachyglossus aculeatus, assembly GCF_015852505.1. Classification (NCBI taxonomy): domain Eukaryota; kingdom Metazoa; phylum Chordata; class Mammalia; order Monotremata; family Tachyglossidae; genus Tachyglossus; species Tachyglossus aculeatus. Next base: position 12,082,464 of record NC_052098.1, read on the forward strand.
GGGTTTCCTTCATGTATAAATATGAAGTCAGTGTGGCATAAAATAGCTTTCTGGATCTGGATGAGGTATTCAAAATTTTAAGATGTAAAAATAAGTGCAAGGGAATTTGCTTGTCTTGGTAATATGGTTTGCTCCTATTTTGATAAACAATAATTACCTTTTATTTGAAGAACCAAGTTTTAAAGAAATTAAGTATTAGGTAAACTCAGAAAATAACATGACTAATTTTATTGTGACTGATCTTGAAAGCTGCAGTGGTGTCATCTTTAATGTGCAAATGTTCTTAGTTACTGGATTGCCATTTAGAGAGTTAACTGAATAAAGCGGAAAAAAATAAAAGTATATAAGCAACAAAATTTATTAAGTGTGTGCAATGCACCAAACATTGTACTAGACGCTGGAACAAATACATGAACATCGATTCAGGCATGGTCCCTGACTCTCTAGGGGCTCCCGTCAAAATGTTCAAGGGGGAGGGTGGGATATGTGGGGGGAGGAAGGGAAGGAGAGATGGGAAAGAACAGACACACAGGGAAAAACCAATAATTAAAATGTGTTGGCACAGGGAACCTGAACAGTTCTGTCAGCCCGAAGTGTAACAATACTTAGATCATTCTATTTTTTTCAGAACTGTAATATGGAATCTATACATTTAAATAGTCATTTCCAAATAGAATTACACTGTATGTAATATGTCTATTTCAATAAGAAATGCCTTACCAGTTTCAATTATCTTGAAGATAGGAAATTGGATAGTTTCATTTTTGTGACGTGTGGTCAAGGAGTTGCATTTTCTTTGTCTTTTTCAGATGAAGTTCATGTATGTCAGGAGGGCAGGGTCGAGAGTGTGAGGAGCAATAATAGAGGATAGTATGAAATGATAAAAATCAGGGGTTTCTCATTTGGGAGAGAGAGAGAGAGAGAGAGAGAGAGAGAGAGAGAGAGAGAGAGAGAGAGAGAGAGACCTACTTGAAACCATTCTATGTTCTACCTTTTCCTGTCAGTCCCTAAATTCAAGAGTATAAAGGAAATTTCTTTCAACAGTCAATGTCCCTTGGGACAGTTTCAGTAGTGGAAAATATTCTCTCCAAAGAGTTTCTGAACTTAAATGGGAGAAGAAAACTAGCTATTCTACTTCTGGAAAAGGGGATCACTATCAACACTCTTCTAAAAAGCCTCCTCCCCAAGATCTTCCCTGATTAATCTTCCCTCCCATCCCAATCACGCTTTCTCTTCAGCCACCACAGCATTACAGAATTACTTTTTGGTAATATTTGTTTATTTTATTCTCAAATTGTAGGATCCTACCGTTTATTTGTTAATGCATATGTCGATCTTCCTCATTTTATTATAAGGTGTTGAGAGCTGGGTCAGTGACCTGTATATTTTTTTTATCTCTCTCAAAGCTCCTAGTACAACGTTCTGAACAAATTAGGCACTCAAGAAGTACTGTTGATTAAGATTTTATATAGAAAGAATCCAAAATACCCTCCTTTATTCCTTTTAGGTATAGCACTTCAAATAAAGTATATTTTGACTAATGGGGAAGGAATAAAAGAACTCAGTACATTGTGGCAGGTTGGAATAACATTGCGTTGCTCTATAAAGGGTGAGTAGGCTAGTGTATTCCACTGCAGCCTGGACAAAATCACTTCCTCGCAAAACGACTGCAACTAGGGCCTCCATTTTCATGAATTTGCCTGGGAAGTATCTCTGTCCCTTCTTCCATATTACAACCACACCCCTACCCTAATTCCCAACCTTTTCTGGTCCTTTCCTCTGTGTCCCAAACTTGCTTCCCCATCTCTCTGGTCTCTCTCATGGCCTCTTCTCTAACTCTTCTTTTAACTTTAATTTACTTTTTCTGCAACTCTGATGCTGCTGTATCCCTTTGCTGCTCCAGCTCCTGCCATCCTCATGTCTTAGCCACTTCTGTGAGTGGTGGAGCCCACATTCTAGGACTGGGGCTGGATGCAGGGAGGGAAGGAAAAGGTGGCAGAAGAGGAGCAGAAGAAGAAGAGGTGTGGAAGAAAATATCTGAAGTTCAATTCACCTCCCCGACCTCCCACTACCTTGTCTCCTTCTTACCCTGATCTGGAGGCAGCCCTCTGACTTTGTAGCCCTGGAAAGTAGAGGCCGTCAACCTAGAAACTGTCAAAAATACCAATAGAAAGAAGTTACAGGAATAGTAATAGAGGCAGGTGCAGACCAGTTAAGACCTCGGGGAGGGGAGGGAAGAGGGCAGGGCTATGTTTATGTAGATTGACAAGGAACAGGTTGGGTACATAACTTCTGAGGGTCTCAGATTGAAATCCTCTGCTTTGATGAGTTACTGCTTAGTGAACATCATTCATCCATGTGTTGGAATCACGATTGTCAGTCTGTGAGAGTGAGTTCTGGAGAGCACATAACCCAAAGTACATATTAGCCATATGTTCTTGGGGCCAAAGAGCAATGCTACTACAATTATGTAAATTGGGTCTCAACTGGGGATGTGAGTCCAGACAACGAAGGCCTTGGGTGGGGCACAGAGTCCACACTCACAAAGTCATACTTCAGATATTTATCTACTGCCCACTTCTAAACTGTGAGCCCACTGTTGGGTAGGGACCGTCTCTATATGTTGCCAGCTTGTACTTCTCAAGCTCTTAGTACAGTGCTCTGCACACAGTAAATGCTCAATAAATATGATTGAATTGAATGAATGATTGCAATGCACTGATACTAAGTGCTTGGGAAAGTACAACAGAAGCATGAGACATGCTCCCTGCTTACAAGGGGCTTACCCTGTAACTAAGCACTTAGTACAGTGCTCTGCACATAGTAAGTGCTCAATAAATACGATTGATGATGATGATGTAACAGAAGAGACAAAAAAAATCACAAATAGAATAGTTAGAATAAATCGTCTCTACAATTGACTTTATATATATATATATATACATTTATTATACACATGACATATGTAAATGCTGAGGGAGGGTTTAAATAAATGTAGTAATGCTAGAGGTAGCTTATGGGTTGTTGTGACTTGTATTGGGAGTTACTGGGGAAGGGTTGTTGGAGGAGTTAGGATTTTGGGAGGGCTTTGAACATGGGGAGAACTGTGGTCTCTTGCATTAGGGGAGGGGAGGGAATTTCTGATTGAGAGAACAGTGTGAGCAAGGGATGGAGGCAGGAGAGTTGAGAATGAGGAACAGCTAGAAATTGAGCTTGGGGAAATGGAGAGAAATCTGAGGAGTAATGGTGAAGAGGGATGATATGTAAGATGAGGAAAGTTAGTGGACGTTCTTGAAACCAATCATGAGATGCTTTGGCTTAATAAAGAGAGATATAGTAAGCCGTTGGAGGGTTTTGAAGTAAAGGGAAATTTGAGATGAGTGAATGTGATCCATGCAGCAGTGTGCAGTGCAGATTGGAGTGGTGAGAAGCTGGAGGCAAGGAGACCAGTGAGGAGTCTGATATAGAAGTCAGCTGTGAAATGACAAGAATTAGGACCAAGCTAGTAACGGTCTGGGTGGAGAGGAATGGGCTGATGTGGGAAGTGTATAGGAAAGACCAGCAGGATTTAGTGGTAGCATGAACATGAGAATTGAAAGCCAGTAATGAATCTAGGATGATGCCAGTTTTGCAGGTGAAAGAATTTGTGTGTTTAGGATGAAGGATGAGTGTAAGCTCCTTGTGGGCAGGGAAACTATTACTTCCTTATTTTGTATTTCCCAAGTGCTTAATACAATGCAGTACACCAATGTGTGCTCAGCAAATAATACTATTCCTAGTTCAGTGTTGAACAAGAAATGTGAGGTTGTAAATTAGATGAGAGTTTGGGCTTGGAGAGGTAGATTAGGGAGTCTTTTGCATTTTACATAGAGGTGGTAACTGAAGTCATGTGAGTGATGAGCTTCCTAAGAGAGTGGGTGAAAAACAAGAATAGGGGACTCAGAACAGAGCCTTGGGGGATGCCCCTGCTAAGAGGATGAGAGATAGCAAATGAAACTAAGAAGGAGCAGTCAAAGATTTAGGAGGAGAACCAGGGAGTAAGAGCCTGTTGAAAAGGAGGAGGGAGTAGTTTTACAGAACCCCACCTAGTTTGGAAGATCTCCAGAATCTACTTACCCTCACTATTATCTTTACCCTCTCGTCTCTAACCTGAAGCTCTCTGCTGTTTTTCTCTTATTTGGTCTTTAGTAGAGATACAGACCAACCCCCTCCCCTTTCTCAGGATCGTACCTGGAGAGTTTCCAGTACTGTATCAGCCTCGGCTACGGGAGGGAGAGTTGAGCAGGGGCATACCCATTCCGTTCCTAGCTTGGCCAGTGGGTAGAGAGTGGAAGGCAATCTGCTACAAGTTAAAACTCACGTGTGCTGGGCAGCAGGGGCATGGGAGAGAGTCAAGGGTGGAGACTCAAGTTTACGGCACAGATGAAGGCAATGGCAAACCACTTCTCTTACTTTTACCAAGAAAACTTTATGGTTACACTACCAGAACGATTGCAGATGGAAGTGGGGTGTTCTGGGAGAAATGTGTCCATGTAGTCGCTATGGGTCGGAGATGACTAGACTGCATAAGACAAGACAAGAGATAGAGAATAACTCAGTCACTATCCTCCATATAATTGTCTTTTTTCTAATCTTGAAGACTGCTTTATAGTTTTTGTTCAGTTCTCCTTAATACAAGTGAGGTAATCCTAGTTCGTTTAACTTTACGTTACACATGTTGAAATTCTTATATATTAAAGATAGTAATGCCAGTAGGGGATGTATTGGAAAAGGGGGTTGAAATTTAACTCAGAGAGTTTAGGTGAAATTGCAAGAAAAATATCATGCTGGTCTTAAAAACTGTTGAATGTTTTCAAAGGAAGTGATGGAAACCTAGTTCCTGAGTGATTCACAAATGGACTAGAAAAGGAAACGCATTTAAAAATGCATTGTAGTGGACAGTCTGGTAGAAAGATAAAATAGATGGCTTAAAAGGAATTTTTCTCTACCCTCTAACGCAGAAAATCTGACTGTCATTTTCAATTTAAATACCAAAAAATATCATTTTAGAGAATAGTACTTTTTGAACATGGCATTCTCAAATGTGCTGAAGTACTTTTAAAATAATAATTACTGTGTTGAATTGTTAAACTGATGGAGGGCAGGATAGATGCACAAGAGAGTATAATAATCAATCAATCAATCAATCAATCGTATTTATTGAGCGCTTACTGTGTGCAGAGCACTGTACTAAGCGCTTGGGAAGTACCAGCTGGCAACATATAGAGACAGTCTTTACCCAACAGTGGGCTCACAGTCTAGAAGGGGGAGACAGAGAACAAAACCAAACATACTAACAAAATAAAATAAATAGAATAGATAGGTACAAGTAAAATAAATAAATAAATAAATAGAGTAATAAATATGTACAAACATATATACATATATACAGGTGCTGTGGGGAAGGGAAGGAGGTAAGATGGGGGGATGGAGAGGGGGACGAGGGGGAGAGGAAGGAAGGGGCTCAGTCTGGGAAGGCCTCCTGGAGGAGGTGAGCTCTTAGTAGGGAAGAAGTTGAAGGGAAGAAGAGAGCTAGCTTGGCGGATGGACAGAGGGAGGGCATTCCAGGTCCGGGGGAGGACGTGGGCTGGGGGTCGATGGCAGGACAGGTGAGAATGAGGCATGGTGAGGATATTAGCGGCAGAGGAGCGGAGGGTGCGGGGTGGGCTGTAGAAGGAGAGAAGGGAGGTGAGGTAGGAGGGGGCGAGGTGATGGAGAACCTTGAAGCTGAGGGTGAGGAGTTTCTGCCTAATGCGCAGATTGATTGGTAGCCACTGGAGATTTTTGAGGAGGGGAGTAACATGCCCAGAGCGTTTCTGGACAAAGACAATCCGGGCAGCAGCATGAAGTATGGATTGAAGTGGGGAGAGACACGAGGATGGGAGATCAGGGAGAAGGCTGATACAGTAGTCCAGATGGGATAGGATGAGAGCTTGAACGAGCAGGGTAGCGGTTTGGATGGAGAGGAAAAGGCGGATTTTGGCAATGTTGCGGAGCTGAGACCGGCAGGTTTTGGTGACGGCTTGGATGTAAGGGGTGAATGAGAGAGCGGAGTCGAGGATGACACCAAGGTTGCGGGCTTGTGAGACGGGAAGGATGGTAGTGCCGTCAACAGAGATGGGAAAGTCACGGAGAGGGCAGGGTTTGGCAGGGAAGACAAGGAGTTCAGTCTTGGACATGTTGAGTTTTAGGTGGCAGGCAGACATCCAGATGGAGATGTCCTGAAGGCAGGAGGAGATGCGAGCCTGGAGGGAGGGGGAGAGAGCAGGGGCAGAGATGTAGAACTGGGTGTCATCAGCCTAGAGATGATAGTTGAAGCCGTGGGAGCGAATGAGGTCACCAAGGGAGTGAGTGTAGATTGAGAACAGAAGGGGACCAAGCACTGAACCTTGGGGAATCCCCACAGTAAGGGGATGGGAGGGGGAGGAGGAGCCTGCAAAAGAGACTGAGAAAGAACAACCGGAGAAATAAGAGGAGAACCAGGAGAGGACTGAGTCTGTGAAGCCAAGGTCAGATAGCGTGTTGAGGAGAAGAGGGTGGTCCACAGTGTCGAAGGCAGCTGAGAGGTCGAGGAGGATTAGGATAGAGTATGAGCCGTTGGATTTGGCAAGCAGGAGGTCATTGGTGACCTTTGAGAGGGCAGTTTCCGTGGAATGTAGGGGACAGAAGCCAGACTGGAGGGGGTCGAGGAGAGAGTTGGTGTTGAGGAATTCGAGGCAGCACGTGTAGACAACTCGTTCAAGGAGTTTGGAAAGGAATGGTAGGTGGGATATGGGGCGATAACTAGAAGGTGAGGTGGGATCAAGAGAGGGTTTTTTTAGGTTTTTTATTTATTTTAATAAATACCTGTGCTTGAGAGAAAATAATATGGCAATTTAATATACATGATCATTAGATAAAAGTTTGAGAGGAAAAAAATGACTTAGGTGCTAACATCATAGAATTCAAAACCAAGCCTATTGCTTAGCCCTTTCTGTTTGTTTCTGTGATTGGGGATGCTGCTCTTTACATGCATAGGCCGAGGTTTCTCATACGTGTACACTCTGAATGTCTTCAATCAGTGAATGATATTTGTTGATCGTTTACTGTACAAAGCACTTGGGGGAGTACATCAGAGTCAGTAGACATGTTCCAAGTAAAGACCACATAAACTGAAACCATAAGTGTTTGACTACCATTTAATTTTCATTCTGTATCACACACTGACGATTGAAGTCTCACACAAATTAAATTATGGTCATTACTGGACTGAGCACCAGGGGGTATACTTTCAAGAATAAATATGGACCTTGACTTCAAGAAATCTATGATCTAATAGAGGAGTTTACAATCAAATAAAGGCATTAATAAACGACATGTGCTGGGAATAAAATCTAATGCCCAATCTTTCTTAGGTTAAAATCAAAGCTTTGGCATTCTGGTTGTTCAATTTCTAACCTAACAACACCCTGGGGATCTCGCCAGGAAAATCCACTCTCCTGAAATTTATGAAATATACCGAATTTTCATTTAGCTCCCTTGAGTATATTTTCATTTGATCTCATGTTTATATTTCTATATATTTTGGGGTGAACCAAGCCTTCCAACCATGCGTGAGAAGCAGTGTGGGTCAGTGGAAAGAGCATGGGCTTTGGAGTCAGAGGTCATGGGTTCAAATCCCGGCTCTGCCAATTGTCAGCTGTGTGACTTTGGACAAGTCACTTAACTTACCTGTGCCTCAGTTACCTCATCTGTAAAATGGGGATTAAGACTGTGAGGCCCCGTGGGACAACCTGATCACCTTGTAACTTCCCCATCACTTAGAACAGTGCTTTGCACATAGCAAGCGCTTAATAAATGCCATCATCATCATCATCATATATGCAGCTCCATGTCACCATCAGGGACACAGTGTTTTTAACAGTGGTTATAAACAATAAAGCAAGTTGTCGTGACAAGGCCAGAAAATATACAGGTGGAAGCACTCCATAAAACATTTATTCTCCTGACCCTGCTGCCAATGTTGTTGCTAAATACTTTCTTCCAAAGATACTTAGAGAATGGTCAGGGAGAGGCAGGGAGATGGGCCAAAAGGAAGCTGGGAATCAGTGTTAAAAAATCATTTTAGATTTATAAACTGCAAGCTCATTGTGGGCAGGGAGTGTGTCTGCTATATTGTGGTGTACTTTCCCAAGCACTTAGTACAGTACTCTGCATACAGAAAGCACTCAATAAATACTGTTGATTGATTGATTTAGGGCTGGAGGAATGACCCAGTCCAGGGCTGTTCAGTCTTTTATTTCGCAGCACAGTTCAAAATTTGTTTGGACTTCATGGTATTTTCTGGGAACAGAGAGACTGAGCAGTTGACTAACTGAACACTTCCCACATCCAGCACACATGATAGGAATGCCGCACAGCAAGTAGATGAATTCTCTTAGCCTCACTACCTTCTCTAGACCTTCCTCACAGCGAATACATTGTCTGAGTCTTCTGTGAGGCTCTCGGTGAAGTTTTTTTTTTGCTTGGGACCAATGACTAGATAACTTGCTTTATGAGTCCCCCCACCTCCTCATGGCCCTATAAGGAAGAATACTATCTGAACGACACTGTTAGCCTCCCCTATCCTCAACCTTCAGGTAAGACTACATCTTAAACTACCCGACATGGACAATCATTTACCCAGTTTCAAAGACCTCCAAGAAGGAGATTCTATAGGCTGGAGGTGGAAGTAGCATGGCTCAGTGGAAAGAGCACAGGCTTTGGAGTCAGAGGTCATGGGTTCAAATCCCAGCTCTGCCAATTGCCAGCTGTGTGACTTTGGGCATGTCACTTAACTTCTCTGTGCCTCAGTAACCTCATCTGTAAAATGGGGATTAAGACTGTGAGCCCCTCACGGGACAATCTGATCACCTTGTAACCTCCCCAGCACTTAGAACAGTGCTTTGCACGTAGTAAGTGCTTAATAAATGCCATTAAAAAAAGCTTTTATCATACATTAGTACACTTTAAATGGGATCACTTTTCCAGTTGCCTTGAAGATGAAGCATTGGTGAGGTTCTACATACTTGTAGGCACAGTGTTTTACTTTTAATTCTTAATTGAACATTGATAAGACAACCTTAGCTCTCAGGGTTGAGTCATAAACTCAGATTCCCCTAATTAATTTTTAGAATTTTACCCATTCTCTACATTTTTCCAAAATAATGCCTGTTTCTAGCATATTGCTGGTGTCTTTTATTCATATATCTATCGAGAAGAGAAGTTTAGGGGCATTTTGAAATCTTACCAAGTTAATTCAGACCTTGCCTTCAGAGTTCAGAGAATACAAGTTTTACCATGAGCTGAAGGAAATTAGTTCTGTAATGTGTATTAAAGGTGAAAAGGTAACTAAGCTGATCCTTCTTGCTTAAATAATTGCTTTCCATTTCATTCACCTTTGTACTTGGAGGAAAAACACATATGTGTGCTTTAGAGAAAAATTCCTAACAGACTGCTCATTAATATGTTCAGATTAAATCTTACTGAAATAGTTCTTTTTCAAGCAGGGAAAGACATTGTGACTAACAAAGATAAATCAAGATTACATTATAACTCCAGTATTTCATTTTTTGTGTTCTGGAATCAGCATGGTCTAGGGCAGAGGTTATCAACCAGGAGTTCATGAACTCCTAGGGGTACTTCAAAGCACTAATAGGGGGTTCAGACACTGGCAGACAGTGGGGGCAGATAATGGGAATGCCTGGAAGCTCAGCAAAAATCATTGGCAGCAGAGCAGGATAATAATAATTGTATGTGTTAACTGCTTACTATTTACCAAGGATTGTTCTGGGATAGATATAAGATAATCAAGTCAGACATAGTGCTGGCGGGGGGGTGGAAGGGAGGGCGAGAAGGTGTCAGTCTATGTGGGAGAACAGGTATTTCTTCCGCATTTTACAGATGAGGAAACTGAGGTCCAGAGATGCCAAGTGACTATGTCCAAGGTCACATAGTAGGCAAATGGCAGAGCCAGGATTAGAATCCAGGTCCGTGTTCTTTCCACCAGGCCACGCAGGAACAGATGAGAGTGACCCAAGGTTCTGAGGCCGACATGAGGGGAGATAAGCAGCGAGAATCAGGGTGGCTTAGTGGCAAGAGCCTGGGCTTGGGAGTCAGAGGCCGTGGGTTCTAATCCCAGCTTCCGCCACTTGTCAGCTGTGTGACTTTGGTCAAGTCACTTCACTTCTCTGGGCCTCAGTTCCCTCATCTGGAAAATGGGGATCGAGACTGTGAGCCCCAACTGTGAGACCCAAGTGGGACAACCTAATAACCTTGTATCTATCTATCCCGGTGCTTAGAATAGTATTTGGCACATAGTAAGCGCTTAACAAATACCAACATTATTATTATTATATAGGTTGCAGTTTCTTTAAAGGGCCTCTGCCTATGCAGCAATGGGGAGATCAGTATTTCCTATGGTGGTGATAGGTTGCTAACATCATCTGAGTTTCTCAATCAGTGGTATTTATTGAGCATTTAAGGTGTGCAGAGCACTGTACCAAATGCTTGGGAGACTGCAATACAAAAGAGTTGGTAGATACTCTTCTTTTCATTAGGTGCTTACAGTCTTGCGAAGAAGACAGACATAAGGATAAATTAAGGCTATGTGCAATAAGTACTGTGGTGCTGAGGGTGGAGTGAATATCAAATGCTTAAAGAATGCAGATCCAAGTTGCATAGGTGAAGGTGGGGAGAGCTTGGTCTTTCAGATATAACTGAAAGCAGGATCAGCGTGGCTCAGTGGAAAGAGCGTGGGCTTGGGAGTCAGAGGTCATGGGTTCGAATTCCTGCTCTGTAACATGTCAGTTGTGTGACCTTGGGTAAACTACTTAACTTCTCTGTGCCTCAGTTACCTCATCTGTAAAATGGGGATTAAGATTGTGAGCCCCATGTAGGATAACCTGATCACCTTGTATCCCCCCAGTGCTTAGCACAGTGCTTTGCACATAGTAAGTGCTTAACAAATACCATTATCATTATTATATATAGTGGAAAGAGCATGGGCGTTGGAGTCAGAGGTCATGGGTTCAAATCCCAGCTCTGCCACATGTCTGCTTTGTGAGCTTGGGCAAGTCACTTACTTCTCTGAGCCTCAGTTACCTCATCTGTAAAATGGGGATTAAGACTGTGAGCCCCATGTGAGACAACTTGATCACCTTGTATCCTCCCCAGTGCTTAGAACAGTGCTTTACACATAGTAAGTGCTTAACAAATGCCAACATTATTATTATTATATAACTGGGGAGGGGCATTCCAGGCAGAGGGTAAGGTGGGAGCAAAGAGCCAGCAACCCCCATTTCACGAACTATTGTGAATGTAGCATTTTTGTTGACTGAGGGTTAGTAACTTCACTGCTTGCTAGAATGCTATAGCAAAGGGACAGAAGAGGTGGGAGGAGATAACACAAATAAAACAAAGTTACTTTTTCTTCACATTAATTTATAAAACGGTTGAGAAACTGCTCCAATTCTTTCTGCCTCCCCCATACCCTCCTTTCATAACAGGGCAAAAATAAAAAGCCTCCTAATACAAAGCATAATCAGTTTCTAAATAAAAATGATTATGATTATTATTGTTTTTAATAATGGTAGCTATTAAACACTTACAAGATAGATCTGACACAGCCCCTGTCCTGTGTTGGGTAAGAAGGAGAAAGAGCAGGTATTTTAACCCCAATTTACAGATGTGGAAACAGGGTGTAGATAGGTAAAGTGACTTGCCCAAGGTCATACATTAGGCAAGTGGAAGAGCTGGTACTAGAAGCTGGGCCCCCTGACTTCCAGTCCCATGCTCTTTCCCCTGGGAAATGCTGCTTCCCCCAAATAGTTGAAGCCCTCTGGTCTAAATTTCACATTACTTGTTTTAATCTCTTAGGGGTGGATTTGACTTGGAGGGAGCATTCTTTTTTTAAAATCAGTAAGGACTACAGTCCTTGGAATTTGTTTTATTTAAAAGTTTTTCTACTCCAGGTGGCACTTTTCAGGAAAATAATCATGGAATAAATTAGAAATATGGAAATACCACATTTAGCACTTAAAGATATCCTTGTATATTACCTTATACTTCATCCTCCTCCCAGAAATCTGAGGTTTCTATGATAAAGTTATGCAAAATAAATTATTCCTTCTAAGACATGATGGAACAAGGAAATACAAAAAGAGTGGACTTGAGAAATTCAAAAAAAGAAGGCATAAAAGAAAAATCCCCAAGGAATGAAGTTTAAATTTAGAAATACCTTGAGTATGTATAGCAGTTTTATTTTTACAAGGCTCATTATTTATTGCATTTATTCAGTGCTTACTCTAGAGAGCGCTGGACTAAGAGGAGAGATACAAGGATAATAATTCATATATTTTCTTGGCTTAAATGTGTAGAGAAAACCCATATTATGGCAGCACTTAGTACAATGACAAGAAAAGCAAAAGCAGCACTTGGCATTACTGGAGGAAATAATGCTCTGGGTCCTTTCTGCTTTAAGCAAGGCCATCTTTGATCCAACTTTCTCATCTGTCACAATGTTCAAAAATTTGGAATGGTAGGGTTCTTATAATAATGATAATTGTGTTATTTTCTAAGTGCTTATAGTGATACAAGATAAACAGGTGGGACTCAATCCCTGTCCCACATTCTAAAGGGGAGGGAGAACAGGTATTGAATCTCCATTTTACAGAGAGGAAACTAAGACCCAGAGAAGGTTACAAAACAGGCAAGTGGCAGAGCCAGGATAAGAGCCCAGGTCTTCTGAATTCCAGGTCTGTGCATTTTGACTAGGCCACACTGCTTCTCTGCAGGCTAATACGTATTTTGTCTTCATAATAGCCTTGTAGATAGGGAGAGGCAGGTATTATCATGTCCATTTTACAGATGAGGAAACTGAGGCACAGAAAAGCTAAATGATTTACCCAAGACCATCAAGCAATGCCAATGGCAAAGCTAAGCCTTTATCCTTCTGTCTCCCAACTTTGTCCATTCCCCTGAGTTCATTCACCAGAGTGACAGCATAATGTGCCTCACCACTTCCTTGGCGACAATTTGTTGGAGATCTGGGAGGAGTTGATGTGATGAAGGTTGCCAAAGAAAGAGTGTAAAAAAGAAAACGGGGATGGAAAAAGATATTTAGAGGTCATGAGACACTGGAAAAGAGAAAGGACAAGGAGTTACAAAATTAGAGAAGGAGGATAAAGGAGCTAAAGAGTGAAAAAGGCATTTAAGTAAACAGATACATGAAAAATAGAAAATGAAAAGGAGAAATAGAAGCAACAAGGGAAAGAAAGAAATGAGAGGTGAAGAATGCAAAAAAAGGAGAAGCACAGTCCAGCGCTTAGAACAGTGCTTTGCACATAGTAAGCGCTTAACAAATACCATCATTATTATTATTAAGTAAAGAAGGAATGATAAATTGGAATAAAAGAACAGTAGGATTCAGGAAAAGAGGAAGGTGAGAAAAAGTCATAAATAAAATCACATGTGCAAAGTGCAGGGAAAGGAGAAAATATAAAGTGATCTAGAAGCAAGCAGAAAAAGAGAAAAAACAGATCTTTAAGGAAAGGGAAACCAAGAAAATAAAAACATATATTGAAAATATTTCACTTAGGAGCTAGAGAAGGAAAAAGTTACACAAAAAAAGCCACAAGGTGAGGGGTAATAGGAGTGAAGACATAAAAAATGCACTAAGGGAAATATAGAAAAAAAATGAGGTAAAATGAAGAAAGGAAAAGGAGGGTGCCCTGTTTCTCCAGTTTACCAGGAAATATAATCCTTTCATGAGCCACTGAATGAATCAGCATATGTAGCTACTGCTTAAACTGAGTACACAATAGTTTCCAGCACTTCTGTAAATCTCTTCCAACACTTTGAATGGTAGTAGGCTAATCTAGTTTAAATGGTGAGATTGTCAAAAGTGCAGACCAAGTTAATTGTGTGACTGTCAGATAGGGATCTGTTATTCTTTCTCTAACCCATTGAATTAGGCTGTGGCTCTTCCTATTTGAAGGTGCACCATTGAAGATAAATTGTCCTCTAATGGGGTGTGGCCAAAAAGGCTAATGAGTGAACAAGTCTCCACTCCACTGTGCACATTATACAGACGGTCTCCTCTTGTGTTGACATGTTTGTCAACTGTAGCTCTTGGCACTGCAGTTTAGACTCAGAATCCTTTCAAAACTTTGAATGAAAGCAGACACTCCTTTCGGGATTGCAGCTGGTTTTTTCCACTGCAGTTTTCCCCTCATATTGGGCGGTGGTGCTGTCCTGCTCCAGGTTTTGCCTTGCTGTATTCTTAAGCCAATTCTCCCATCCCTTCTGATTTTGGTTGCCCTATTTCACCATAAAGAAGCTGTTTAGTATGTGCTATCATCCATTCTACACACAAGTCCCACCCTATGAAGATATGTTGAGGTGAGCATTGCTTTGATGTTACTAAACAGACCTTGTTTGTGAATCTGCCCTTATGCTAGGTTGTCATCACACTCTGACAGTTTCCGAAAGCCTTTCTTGATTTTGTTTTCTACAATTTTCTCTCTGGGCATCAGTGGATAATTTGTTGCCTAGGGAGCAGAATTGCATGTCAGTATTAAGCTCTGTGATGCTGATTAAGTTCTTTGGATGTGTGTTGGGGTTTTTTTTTTTTTTTGGTGCAGGCTAATACAAAACCTCAGTTTTCTTCAGGCTTATGGTTAGCCCATAGCGAGTTCGTTGTGGGGAGGGAATGTGTCTGTTTCTTGTTGTATTGCACTCTCCCAAGCGCTTAGTTCTGTGCTCTGCACACAGTTAGTGTTCAATAAATACGATTGACTGACAGTGGAGTGAATTTGCAAAGCAGGTCACAATCATCTGAATGTTTTTTTGTGTGTGTGGCTCTAGGGCACAGTCATCTCTATAAAGTCACTTCTGAATGCTTGTCTGTAGGACTTTACATTGGGCTCAGAGCCTGTTGAGTTGGAATAGTTGCCAGGAAGGTCAGGAATGTAATTTAATACCAGCATTCAGATCCTTTCTTTTATTGACAGAAGTGAACTCCCTTGGATTACTACAGAATTATTTTTCTTCAGTACACCTTAAGGAAGCTTATAAATTAGATGACCCTCTTCCTAATTACTTTTAGTAGAGCAATTTGGAGAATGAACAATGTGTGTGTTTGAAAAGATAAGTATCCTTTGTAAGGGTCAGGAACTGAAGATACTGGAACAATTTAACTGAATTCAATTAAAACCCAGATATTTGCAGTCAAACAGGCAACTCCCTTACCCGTGAATTCTCCAAGCGTAGTTGATTTAAAACTACCCCTTGGAAACCTGTCCTAGAAATTGATACTGACCTGTAGTTCTTTAATCAAACTCGGAAATGAGTGGAGCTACTGATTCATCTTTATATTTTGTTTCTCAGAGAGTGGCAGTTGCTCTTCTCTGTTTCTAAGTAGCATTAGAAAATATATTCTGAGCATTTACCATGTGTACCATTGGGCTGGCTCCTTAGGATAACATTCAACTTTGGTTTTACTGACACATTTCTTTCTTTGGACACCTCTTACGTCTCTGAGTGCTACTTGGCTGCTGCTTCTTAGTCTCACTTGCTTTTTATCCACCTCTCATTCCCTAACTGTGGGTGTCCCTCAGTGCTCTGTTCTAGGTCCCCATTGCTTTTCATTTTGCCTTCATTTTGCCTGGGAAGCTCACCTGCTCCTGTGGTTTCAAGTACCAACTCTATGTGGATGACTTTTAAATCTGCCTTGCAAGACCTGACTTTTCACCTGCTCTGCAATCTTGCATTTCCTCTGGCCTCTGGAACAGCTCTACATGGATGTCCCACTAGAAACTCAAGCTCAGTATGTCTAAAACTGAATTTTTCACCTTTCCTTTCAAAGCCTCTCCTCCACCTTACTTTCCCATTACTGTTGACAACACCAACGTTGTCCTTGACTCCTCCCATTCAGAACAGTGCTTTGCACATAGTAAGTGCTTAACAAATACCATCATTATTATTATTCAGTCAGTCTGTCATTTATATTTATCGAGTGCTTATTGTGTGCAAAGCACTGTACTAAGTGCTTGGGAGAGTACAACATAACAATATAACAGACATTCCCTGCCCATAACAAGTTTACAGTCTCGAAGGGGAGACAGATATTAATATAAATAAATAAAATTACAGATATGTACATAAATGCTGTGGGGTTGGAAGTGGGGATGAATTAAAGGAGCAAGTCAAAGGTGACACAGAAGAGAGCAGAAGAAGAGGAAAGGAGGGCTTAGGGAAGGCCTCTTGAAGAAGATGTGCCTTAATAAGGCTTTGAAGGTGGGGAGAGTACAATATTCAGTTTATCACAAAATCAATTGATCAATTGTGTTTATTGAGCACTTACTGCGTGCAGGGCACTGTACTAAGCTCTAGGGAGGATAATGTCAAGCTTATGGGCTTCTGAGACAGGGAGGCTGGTGGTGCTGTCTACAGTGATGGGAAAGTCAGTGAAAGAGAAGCCAAGTTTGGATAATGTTTCCAGGAGTAGGCAGTGACCCACAGTGTTAAAGGCAGCTGAGAGGTCGAGGAGGATTAGGATGGAGTAGAGGCCATTGGATTTGGCAAGAAGGAGATCATTGGTGACCTTTGAGATGGCAATTTTGGTGGACGGAAGGGGTTGGAAACCAGATTAGAGGGGTTCAAGGAGAGACTTGGAGGACAGGAAGTGGAGGCAGCAGGTGTAGATGAGTTGCTTAAGGAACTTGAAGAAGAATGCGTGAAGAGGTAGGTGTGAGATAGGGTTATATCTGGAGGGAGTCATGGGGTCAAAGGAGGGTTTTTTTAGGCTAGGGGAGACATGAACATATTTGAAAGCAGTGGGGAAGAAGCCACTGGAGACTGAACAGTTGAAGAGGGCAGTCGGGGAGGGAAGAAGGGAAGTTTTTTCTGTAGGATTTTCTTCCACAACATTTCCAGGATCCACCCCTTCCTTTCCATCCCAACGGCCATCATGCTTGCCCTCTCATTTGTCATAGAATGGATTGGCTACCTCATCTGCCTCCTCACTGCTCTCCTACCTCCAGTGCCTCCCATACTTCACCTTGCCACTTGCACCATTTTCTAGAGGGTTGTTCAATATATTTCTTCTCACTTAGTAATAATAATAATAATTGCGGCAATTGTCAAGTGTTTATTCTATGCCAGGTGCTGGGGTGGATACAATTAAATCAGGTTGGACACAGTCCCTGTCCCACATTCATTCATTCAATCATATTGAGTGCTTATTGTGTGCAGAGCACTGTACTAAGCGCTTGGGAAGTACAAATCGGCAACATATAGAGATGGTCCCTACCCAACAATGCGCTTGGTTCACAGTCTGAATCCCCATTTTACAGATGAGGTAACTGAGGACAGAGATGAGAAGTAACTTTCCCAAGGTCAGAGAGCAGACAAGTGAAAGAGCCGGGATTAGAACCCAGGTCCTTCTGACACCCAGGCCCATGCTCTATCTACTAGGCAACACTGCTTCTCCTTAAAAACCTTCAATGATTACCTATTCCTCTCTGTATCAAGCAGAAACTGTTGACCATTGGCTTAAAAGTACTGTCAGCTCTCTCCCTCCTACCTATCCATTCTCTTCTCCCTCTATATGCCAGTTTTCCCTCTTTGTTCCTCTCAAGGTAGTCTCCTTACTTTCCTTTATTCTCATCTCTCCCGCCTTTGACCTAATGTTCCCCCTAAGAATTGATTGCAGTGCTCTGCACACAGTAAGTGCTCAATAAATACCATTGATTGATTGAGGACAATGTAAAGAGAAGACCCTATTCCTGGCCTGCAGAAGAGTGTATTGCATTAACCCAAAAGGATAAATGAACACAGATGTGCACTCAGTAAATACGATTGAATGAATGAATGAATGTGTATCAGACAGTATATATAATGTTCACAAGCACACACAGAGTAGTGGCTGAAGATGTTTGCATAATAATTGTGGTATTTGTTAAGCACTGACTTTGTGCCAAGCACTGCACTAAATCCTGGGGTAGAAACAGGATAATAAGGTCGGACACAGTCCCTGTCCCACACAGGGCACGGAGTCTTAGTATGAGGGATGGTGACTCATTGAAAGAGTGTTCCAGGTTTAAGGGTTGGCCTGTGCCTAGATCCAGAGGTGGGAGATGGAGGTCAATAAAGAAGGTTACCAGCAAGAGTAGAGGGTAGAAACTGGGAAGGAGCAGACAAGGAATGTCATCTAGTAGGTATTGCCCATACCCTTTCTGTTGCTTGTCTGAAGTGTTAAAGTTAGGGCAAGGGTGCATAGGTTGGGCTCAACAGTCCAGCAAGTCTGTGGGGTTGAGCAGGGCTTGAATGGAACCCAAATGGGTTTGGGCCAATCTTGGACAGTCTGCTTCCCATCTGTCCCTCCTCCTACTGGCTGCCCTCTGCCTCAGCATCTCAAATTAAAGAAGAAATATTATTTCTTAAATATGATTATAAGAATATAATCGATCTTGCCCTCTGCCAGTACCAGCATCTATAATGGGATCATTCATTTGGCTCTAAAGCAGCATGTAAAGGGGCCTGCAGGTAAAGCTCTTGAAGTTGGGGAACTTGACTGGAGCAGACTCCAGTGAGACTGCGTTGAACTGGGCCTTGAAAATACAGAGTGTGTCGAGTTCCACCAAGTGTGTTGAAGTAGTGGATTGAAGCAAAGGCCAGTTGAACTGGGCCTAGATCAGCAAATTTTAGCGGGGAAGCAAATTGGGTGCTGTTTCTGGCCTTGAAATGGAACTGATGTACCTGATTTCTTTTTTCTGAGATAGGCAACATGGGGTCTCCATAGCCTCCCCAAACTTAAGCAGCAGTGATTTCAGCTGTGGCTGAAGCTGCTCTTCTCAAGCTAATGGCAGGCAGGAGGGGGAGGTAGTGGCTTCAGGCCCAAAGCTCAAGGAAATCTGAGACCCAGTGCTAGCCCAATCTGGAAATGGAGCGATTGAGACGGGACTTAAGGAGACAAACGGAAGGCCCTGATGCTTCTGGGTGGAGAGGGATCCAGTTAGTATTACAGTGTGCAAGGCTAGGGCTGAAGGGTCACAAATTCTTCAATCTACCACTCTGTAGTCCAGGTTCCAGGGCCAGGAGTGAAGCAGGTTGACCTGACCATGCCTGCACATAGCAGAAATTTTACTATAATTTGAAAAAAATAATCGCAGAATCCACTCATGACTTAATGACAGCTCTAAACGTTTCTTCCTGGTCTCTGTGGCAATAACTGTGGTATTTGTTTAGTACTTACTATGTGCCAAGCATTGTGCTAAGTGCTGGGGTAGATATAAGATAAATCAGATCAGACAGCCCCTGTCTCACATGGGACTCACAGACTAAGAGAGAGGGAGAACAGGTATTGAATCCCTATTTTACAGATGAGGGAACTGAGGCACCAAGGAGTTAAGTGACTTACCCAAGGCCACACATCAGGTAGGATTAGAACCCAGGTAGGTCGGCCTGTGCTCTTTCAACTACACCACTCTGCTTCCTGGTAAACCTTCAAGCTCCCTTCCATGGTGGAAGCCTATTAGAGATGACTCCCCACATCATTTAATAATGATACTGATGATAATTATAACAATAATAACTGTTGTATTTGTTAAGTGCTTAATGTGTGCCAGGCACTGTATTAAGTGCAGTAGTGGCTACAAGCAAATTGGGTTGGACACAGTCCCTGTCTCAGATCGGGCTCACAGACTCAATCTCCATTTCACAAATGAGGTAACTGAGGCGCCGAGAAGTGAAGTGACTTACCCAAGGTCACACAGCAGACAAGTGGCAGAGCCGGGATTAGATGAATTCTCCTCATGGCTCTCTGGAATAATGTTTTTTATGACCTTGCTAGCTCCCTCCTTCTTGTCCAAATCCTTCTCTGTAACTGACCATACTCCAATCACTAGGTGAGTGATTGCCATCTTATGCCAAATAGCTTACCCTCTTGGAGGGGCTCTGAGGAGTGAACCGTGTCTCTGTTCTAGAAATTTCTGGACCTTTCCCTCATATCTATGTGTGGGATTAGCCCATCTTAGACAGAGTAGTCAATGGGAAGAGGATGGAAACAAAACATGTTTTCTGCTAGAATATATACTCATGTGTGCCACCTGACTGACCCAGGAGCTCACCTGTTTGACAGTTGCCTGGGGGAGAGGGGTGGGGTAATCCAAGATCACTCATCTAGATCACTCAGGCTGCAGCTCAGACCTTTAATCATCTTGTTCTGCCTTTCACTGAATTTAGTTCATAAAATCATAAGCAATGCAATTATTGGTTCAGACCAATGGCCCCCCTCCATTTCAGAATTGTGCTTCCCACAATTCTTACAGGCTGCTTACCCTCTCTGATATCAATCCTATTGTTTAGGGATGTACCACTTAACCTGCCTAACATTTCTCCCCTGAATCTCTCCATTTCCCTCTAGTCACCCATTCTGGGCTGTTCGCTGATGAATCGATTCAAACCCTTCTTGGCCATATTGATATTTTCTCCCACAGAATATCCTGTGCCAACAAACTCTACATGTTTAGTAGGCCTTTTCAGCCATCTCTTCCCAGACTGTTGAGTCCTAACTTCCAGTCTATCTTTCCAGACATCAAATTTAGCCATCCTGTCTCTTCTACTCACCAGCATTGCCTGTCTACTGCAGACGTATACCAGCAAACGGTGGTTATTTACAGTGCTTCAAGGAGTTTCTAAATTGTCCTAGGAGCATTTATTTCACTTGCTACGCAAATGGCTGATCACTGTAAGTTAGCATACCACAATTGCTTCATTACCTTACTGTCATCCATCCTTCACACACGACCAAGCCAATGAATCTGAACCGCCTTGAAAATGGCTTTGATGCTGGCATATTTACTGCACTCCACGGTCTGTGTTGTGGATGATCTGCTTTTGCCATTCAATGTGAGGAGCCGGTAAATAGAGCTGAAAACTTTTTCAGAAATGGAATGTGATATTGAAAGCATATTTAAGTGTCAGGCTGATTCAGAAGATCGGGCAGGATTATCATACCGCTATCTTGGTTTTGTGTTTGACAATATGACTGTGACCTCTAACTGTTGGTTTGAGAACAGACGTGATACTAGTTCTTTGTCATGTTTCTGTGACAGGCAAGTGATCTTCAGAGGAAGAAATGCTTTCCCTGCAGGGAATCATAGCTAATTTTGTGTTTTATACATCTCCTAGCACATTCTTGCTACCACCAAAAATGAAATAACAATAACAAAATTGACAAATCACTTAAAAGTCACTTTAGAGAAGCAGCATAGCCTCGTGGAAAATAATAATCATAATGGTGGCATTTGTTAAGCGCTTAGTATGTGCAAAGCACTGTTCTAAGCACTGGGGGGGGGATACAAGGTAATCAGGTTGTCCTACATGGGGATCACAGTCTTAATCCCCATTTTACAGATGCGGTAACTGAGGCTCAGAGAAGTTAAGTGACATGCCCAAGGTTACACAGCAGACATGTGGTGGAGCCAGGATTAGAATCCAGAATCTTCTGACTCCCAAGCTCATGCTCTTTCCACTGAGCCATACTGCTTAGCACAGGCCTGGGAGTCAGAGGACTTGAGTTGTAATCCCAGCTCTGCCATTTGCCTGCTGTGTGATCTTCAGCAAGTCACTTTACCTCTCTGTGCCTTAGCTTCTTCATCTGTAAAATGTGGATTCAATGCCCAGTCTTCCTCCCCGCTAGATTGTGAGCATCATGTGGGACGGGGTCTGTGTCCTACTCAATTATCTTGTATCTACCCCAACACTTATTACAGTGCTTAGCATATAGTAAGCACTTAAATACAACAATTATTATTATTATTATTATTGTTAGGCTTTATGCAACAACCATGTTGGAAAGAGGCAATTTAAAAATATCTTTACCTAAGCTAGGAAAACAGTATATCTAATCACTTTTCATTTTTACAGACACCTAATAAGAAGACTGACTGGAAATGTACAAATCCAGACTCTGAAGGTCTCTCTAAGTATTCATTGACATGCTTGTGACATCTCTCATCAGAAATCCTTAAATAAAAAGGTTGATTTTTTTCCTCAGCTTTCCTGTTCTATTGGTAATGCACTGCCACCTGGATACACTAAAGTGTAAATCTCGTTTGACTATGTTGAGACAAGTGTGAATACCCTCAATCAGTGCTCTAACTTCAGTTTCATAGCTTGCACCATTACATCACGACAAAGTTTAAAGGTGCGTGCATTAACAGGGAGGTATTTAACTGTTTCAAGCATTTTCACAGGTTCTTCATGCCTATTCTGCTTCTGTGACTATCATAAAAGACAAACAAAGCCAAGGTATTTAGCTCTGTATCCTATTGCACTAGTTTCAGTATTGCAGATAATTATCTTTGCTTTTAACTGGTCTTGCCTACCTGTCTGAAATATGAATCATGTACTATCATTTTGGGTTTGTTTTCTAGCATCTGGAGGGACTTGACCTGCATTTTCAAAGCCATAAATGCTGAGAAGCAGCATAGTATAGCTGATAGGGCATGGGCCTGAGAATCAGAAGGAACTGGGTTCTAATCCTCGCTTCACCATCTGACTTCTGTATGACCTTGGGGCAAATCTCTTCAATTCTCTGTGCTTCAGTTACCTCATCTGTAAAATGGGGGTTAAGACTGTGAGGCCCATGTGGGACATGGACTGTGTCCAACCTGATTAGCTTCATTCACTCATTAATTCAATAATTGATTAAACACTTACTGTGTGCAGAGCACTGTACTAAGCACTTGGAAAAGTATGATGCAACGATAAACAGTGTCAAACCCTGCCCACAACGAGCTCACTGTATGGGGCCAGTGGTGGGGTGGGTAGACAGTCAACAACACAAATAAATACAATTACAGATATATACATAAGTGCTATGGGGCTGGGATGGGGTGGGAGAGAAGAGCAAAGGGAGCAAATATCTACCCCAGCACTTAGTACAGTGTCTGGTACAGAGTAAGCACTTAAATACCATTAAAAATGCAAACTGACAAATAGGGAGGAAACTCAGAGCTGAGTACACAGCCCTGCTATTAGTGACCTCTCTATGCCTAGTTTTACCAATAGTTCCTTTGCTGCCACCTCCAGTTTAATACATGGTGTGTGCTGCCTCCCCACCAAGGGTTGCTGAAATAGGGTATTACAACTTGTCCTGATCAGCCTCCTTGCTTAAATTTGTAGTGGTAAGATGAATGTAGGGGTGTACCTTCAGCTCTTTCATTACTCAATTTGGAGTTCTAGTTCACAATAAAACAATTACTATTATCATCAAAACATCACCGTTTTAATACCTTTCCCCCTTCTACTTAGACTGTGAACCCCATGTGGGACAAGGGCTATGTCAGACCCAATTGCCTTGTTTCTACCCTAGCACTTAGTACAGTGCTCGGCCCACAGTAAGTGCTTAGCAGATGCTATTATTATTATTATCATCATGATCATGGTCAACAGGTTCTGCTTACTTAAAGGCCCAACCTACATTGGTATCGGATCAACTTCTTAGCAAGTCAATGCCCACCAGGATTTCTCCAGCAGTCCCCCTCCCTTCATCTTTCCCCCCTTCATTTTTCAAGCTCTTGAAGGAACAATAGTTAATAATTCAAGACAAATTCACTGTTTTAGAAAGAAGGAGAATAACAACTGGGGTCAATCCTCTACGAAACGATTTTCCTTCCAACTGGGAAGTTTTGACTTCACCCTACCGACAGCAGTAGTCCGTCGGTTTATAACTTTTGCTTTCTGGATAGTCGGGGAAGTTATGGAAAGCGGGGCCAGCTGCGTCCAGTAAATACCCCGCACTGAAAAGTGATCAAGGTGGGTTCACTTTCTCCTTAACTGGGTGAGCTATGGCAAAGGGCCTTTTTCTCCAGCCCTGCGGCTCCCTCGTCTCCTCTAGCTGGCCAGAGCGAGGAGAGGGCAAACGGACGGAGGGCCCCCCGAACCCCGAGAGAAGCTGGCCAGTCTTTCCATCAAGTTTTGCCTCGGTAAACACTTGTTGCGTCTCGCTTTTCTCTGCCGACCCGCCCCCACCCCCCCCGCCCCGCAACCCCGGAGGCACTTTCTCCTTCAAGTTAGAGTCGAAGCGAGGGCAGGTATTGGGGAGCGCGAGGGATCTCGGAGAAGAAAAGAAAGGGAGGCTGTGGCGGGGGGACGTGGAAAGAAAGACGATCTTCACCTCGACTGCCTCTGGCGCCCCACCCGAGGGAACGAGTTGGCAGAGGAAGAGAGAAGGGGGGGCAGACGGCTCTCCCCGAGCCAGCTGTCGTCTTTTTCCCCCAATCTTGGCAACGGCGTCGGAACAATTGCAGCCGGCGCCTGCAGCCTCTTTGGGGATTTGGGGAGTGGTGGGAGGTGAAGCGTAGAGGCGGGGCAGGGCGAGAAGGATAGGAACGGCCGCCCCAACTTGGGGGGGAGGGGAAGCATGAGCCCTGCGGCCCCTGGGGGCTGCGTTGGGGGCGGGGCCTGGTGGGGGCGGAGACGTAGGTCCGCTGGCGCAGGTGGGGCTCTCAGCCTTAACTGGCAGCGCCAGCGCCGACCCACCCGGCCATGAGGCTGCCAGGCCGAAGGAGGCTGAGCCGGCGGCGGGCACAGGCTGTCATCCTCTGAGAGCCTACCCAGGTAGGGGGACTGTCCCCACTTTCCTTCCATCTCGTCTCTCCCTCCCGCCCCGAGACGAGGACGGACGAGTCCAACTTAAGATGGGGAAGAAGTGGAAGAGACCGACCCAAGTCGAGACAGGCTGCCCCGACAGGGAGGAGGGAGGTGAAAACGGCAGCAGCGGCGACAGGAGGAGGAGTAGGAGCTCCAGTCGGGGAAGATTTGCCGAATCCTGGAAAAGGCTCAGTTCCAAACAGGGATCCACTAAGCGTCCGGGGCTCCAGTCTCAGCAGGCACCGGTAAGTGGCGGAGCCGCTTCTCGCTCCCTTCTGCCCCTACTTTCGTCTCCCCCTCCCCATCTTTCGTCTCGCTTTCCCCTCCTCTTTCGCCTGTTCCTCTCGAGCCCTTTCCAGGGTACTGAACTTGGTGCGTTGAGCCACTTGGGAAGTCGCTTCCCCTGGGCGGGGGGGACGGGAGAGAAGAGGATTTTCCCCCACGCCCCGCCCCGCACAGATGCTCGGATGGACTTCTATCCAAGTTCCTAGGGGCTCTGCTAAAGTGGCAACAAGTCCAACCAGCGTGGGATTTCGCCTTTAGGTCTCTACTGTTTTCCTCTCGGATCAGTTGCTTAATTAGACTGAGAAATGCCGTCGGGAGTATTATTGTCCTTCCTCTCTACACCCCAAAGGATATGTGTGCGTGTGTGTGTGTGTGTGTGTGTGTTGGGGTGGGGGTGTAAGAATGACCGAAACCTGTTTAAAGAGGCAGCGTGTGCGGAAAAGATACATATTTTCTCAGGTGTTTTGCGTGTTATGAAAATCTTATTTGCAGGTGCAACGTATCCAGGCTGCTACAGGTGCTTTTTACTCCTATTATTCAACATATTATATAACACGGAAAACAGTTTTCCCCTGTGTCAACTTCTTTACTGCATAATTAGTGTAATAAAAACACTGAAAAGGAATTAGTATCTGCAAAGCAGAAAAAAATGGGGGCTGAAACGTCACTTAGTCACTACTTAAATGACTAGATGCTTCCTTTAACTGGAAGACGATTATACTATAGCTTAGAGAAAAACATACCGGCAGCAAAACTTAGAGGGTGAAATTGGAGAGACCTCCTGTTGCATGTAAAAGGCTAGTGTTCACTCCTACCTTAACATGATTTTTAAAAACTAATGCTTCCACCCCCAACTTTGTATTTACATTCAAAATTTCTGAAGTAATAGAAGTGCAGATTTTCTAGCTAGAGAACTGAGTCTTATACCATGCCTTTTAGCAACCAGGGCAGTACCCTGATTGAGTGAGTTTTAACAAGGACCTTAACGGCGATAGCTATCACTTTTGAGGGATTTCTTTTCTCGCAATCCCTTTGGGCTGATTAAAGTGCATATCCCTTTTCTAAAAGATAAAGAAGGGAGAAATACCCTGTGGATTGTTGTTGCTAAAGAAACTTCATTGGTAGCATACCAAATCCCTCTGCTGAACTACAAGGTCTTAGATGGAGCAGTGTTTATCCAGTAGAACTTAGTCCTAACGGTTCTAGTTCTGATCCTAAATGTGTATTGTTTTTGATCCCAATCACATTACACATTTAGGATCAAAACTGGATGATTTCTCGTTTGGAAATATTAATTTGGAACTCCTTTTCCTGGAATAATGCATTCTGTGGGGATGAGAAAAGGAACTAATTGATTTGATGCTTTTGTTCTACTTTGAAAATCAAGGATCTGTGTGTAACCCTTTCTTTGTAAAATCTTTAGTTTCTTGAGAAATACCTCTCTCTAATGGCTTATCGATTTCATTCATCAGGTGCATTGATTGTGAAAAATATAGAACCTTCAGAAAATTAGTTCACAAGTTGTGATGGAAAATACCCGTGGGTTCATTATCTAGGAAAAAGTGTGAGGAAAGGCACCCAAGGGGTGCCATGACAACCAGAAGACATCTGGAAAAGTAAGAGTTGTCCTAAAAGCTAGGGGAGATATGGAGCTACACTTTCCCGTGGTCCCAGTTAATTGAAACATTAGTATTTCAGCTAAAAAGCTAGTTATACAAATACAGATCTGATTGCTCTCATTTTAGATGGCAAGTTTGATACAGATTGTATTCCAAAACAAATTGAAATAGAAAATACTTTGTTAGGATTTCCTTTATCGGAATATAGAGCAAGCGCTCCATAAATGCTATCGATCGATTCAAAAAAAGGTAAGGAGGGACATTTGAATTTTACTTTTCCATTTGGGTGTTAACCATAATTTGGATCCGTGAACTGCTGATACTGATTCTGTATCCGTAAATCGCTACCTGACAAGGTAACGATACTGAGTGCAGCTCATATTCTTATCGAAGTTTTCAGTCAATCTTTGCAGTGAAATCCCCCACCCACCCAAGACTTGAGGTAGTATTCTAGAGAAGCAGTGTGGCTCAGTGGAAAGAGCATGGACTTTGGAGTTAGAGGTCATGGGTTTAAATCCCAGCTCTGCCAATTGTCAGCTGTGTGACTTTGGGCAAGTCGCTTAACTTCTCTGTGCCTCAGTTATGTCATCTGTAAAATGGAGATGAAGACTGGGAACCCCCCGTGGGACAACCTGATCACCTTGTATCCCTCCCTCCAGCACTTAGAACAGTGCTTTGCACATAGTAAGCACTTAATAAATGCTATTATTATTATTAGAATATTTCAAAGGTGAAGTTATTTAATATGGTGATGAAAGTGGTTATTCCTATCTTTAATTTTTTGTGACTGACAACTAACATTCAGCAAGATGGCTATGGCCTGAACTTTGCTTGATGTAGAAGTTGTTAAACTCTGAGACTTTTCATATTTCCTTTGAAAGACCAAACAGATGAAGGACTAACAACAAGCAAAGTTATTCTTTTGAGTTCGTGGAAAGGTAGGAGTTGTTATAATTCAATGTCATCTTCTACTGAATTCTTGGAACTGCTTGAAAACATTCCATTTTAAATTCTAGAGGAGTTTACAGATGGTGAATCTTCCCCAATGACCGCTGTTGAGTCCTTAATGTGCAAAAAATATGCCATGGGTAGTAGTTAGAATACTCGTGGGTCTGCCTAAATTGGGGTCACTAAAAATACTTTTGGACCGGTACTTTCAGGAAGGCATAAGTACATTTGGAAATATTTATTTTCCCCTTCCCTCCCTTCCGATCATTTTGTTCCCTCAAATATACAAATCTTTCTGTCATACTTGTCTCCACTTTCTGGCCATCTCACATCCTTTGCACCAAAAATTGACTAGGAAAATTAAGAGATTTAAGCCCCTCTTCCCAGTGAGGCAACAAGGGCTGAATTAGCTTATAGAAAAATGTCATCACTAATGTTCCTGAGACAGTTTTGTGATTGCTAGAATCTGGGACAGTATTTCTGGGGGGCATCTCCAGAATCTAGAATAAAGACTTATCTGTTCTGTAAGGGCAGAAGTTGCAAACACACTTACATACAGCTGGATAACATATCTTTCTAATATCCACTTTTAGCACTTATAGTTGTCTTATGCTGTCAAGTCATATCTGACCCATTGCGACTCCATGGACACATCTCTCCCAGAATGCCCTATTCCCCATCTGCAATAATTCTGGTAGTATATCCATATAGTTTTCTTGGTAAAAATATGCAAGTGGTTTACCATTGCCTCCTTCTGTGCAGTAAACTTGAGTCTCCACCCTCGACTCTCTCCCATGCAGCTGCTGCCCAGCACACGTGAGTTTTGACTTGTGAAAGGCGACCTGCTACTTGCTAGCCACTGCCCAAGCTAGGAATGGAAATACCTCTGCTTGACTCTCCCTCCTATATCCAAGAGTACTGGAAACTCTCCATGTGTGATCTTGAGAGGGGAATGATTATATAGTACTCCATTTATCCATACTCTTGCTGTTTCCTTTTTTTATTAGTATCGGTTACATGCTTACTATGTACCAGGTACTGTACTAAGCTCTGGAGTGATTGGTGATTGGGTTGGATACAGTCCCTCTCCTGCACGGGGATCATAGTCTTAATTGTCACTCTACAGATGTGGTAACTGAGACACAGAGAAGTGGAGTGAGTTGCCCTAGGTCACATAGCAGGCAAGTAATAATAATAATAATGAAGATGGTATTTGTTAAGCGCTTTCTATGTGCCAAGCACTGTTCTAAGCCCTGGGGTAGATACAAGGTAATCAGGTTGTCCCACGTGGGGCTCACAGTCTTAATCCCTATTTTACAGGTGAGGTAACAGGCACAGAGAAGTGAAATGACTTGTTCAAGGTCACACAACAGACAGGTGGTGGAGCTGGGATTATAATTCACATCCTCTTGACTAAAAAGCCAGTGCTCTTTCCACTAAGCCATGCTACTCAGGTCTGACTCCCAAGCCCATACTTTAACCACTAATCTATGCTACTTATGTTTGTTTCTCCATCTACTTCCACTATTTCTGCCTGTTCTGTCCATTAGAATCTAAAATTCCCTGAGACATAAACTGATTGTGGGCAGACAATCATGTCTACCAACTCAATTGTATTGTACTTAACCAAGTGCTTAGTACAGTGTTCTTACTCAGTAAATCCCACGGATGGATAGTACAGTGTTCTGCACTTGGTAGGTGCTAAAAAACATGCTATTGATTGGTTAATTGGATCAGGAAGACCCAGCTCTGACCAAGCTCTACCCTACAAGTGGAGATGCTACAAGAAACTAACCCTTCTAGTCTCTGATTATCAAGGAAATCTTTTTTTGTTTGTTTTTTGTGGTATCTAAGTGTTTACCATGTGTCAAGCACTGTTCTAAGCAATGGGGTAGATACAAGTTAATCAGTTTGGACACAGGCCCCATTGCACAGGAGGCTCATAGTCTAAATAGAAGTGAGAACAGACATTAAATCCCCATTTTACTGATGAGGAAACTGAGGCTAAGAAAAGCTAAATGACTTACCCAAGGTCAGAGAGCAGGAAAGTAGCAGAGCCGGGATTAGGAACCAGATCCTCTGACTTCATTAGCTGTGTCTTTTCATTCATTCATTCAGTCGTATTTATTGAGCGCTTACTGTGTGCAGAGCACTGTACTAAGTGCTTGGGAAGTACAAGCTGGCAACATATAGAGACGGTCCCTACCCAACAGTGGGCTCACAGTCTAGAAGGCCACACCGCTTCGCAAACCAGCTCACACTGTTCCCATGGAATTTGGGTTGGCCTTCCCAGAAAACCAGAATACAATTTGCCCAGATAGGTGAACAATCACCCACATTTTCTTTACCTTTTGATAATCAGAATGAGGTGACCAGTCATTTCCATGATTGCTTTAAACTACTTGGAATGTAACTCATCTGTGATCCAGCAGAAGCCTCTGAATTGTCTTTGGTCTCCAATCTCTTTTTGAGGAGAGTGCACTATAAAGAATCATTTTATTGTCTTCAATAATTTGCAGAATTGCCCGTTACATATCAACCTCCTCAACTCTATAATGGTGAAGTAAAGGCGGCCTCTAAAATATATTTTTTCTAAAATCAGTTGATCACATTTCTTAAATGAAGCATTTCAGTGATACTATTTATACCTAGTACAGTTCATTATGGAAGCTACAAATATGCATCCCCAAAGTGGGGAAAAATACGAGTAGAGTTGATGCTCTCATTGGTGCCTCCCTTTCCCCCACTGTTTTTAACTACACTTATTTACCTGCTAAGCTTTATCTCCCCTTTCTACATACATGTCTCCCAGATGTACGTCTCCACCATAATCTCATTCCCTCTGCTCTGTTCCATGCCTCTCTGACAGCTTGTCCTTGGGGGTTTTCCTTTCTAATTCAGGTTCACCATGATGAAGCTCTAACACTTCAGCTCACATCCTTGTTTCTTTTGACTCTTCCCTCTTCTTTTGATGTTGGTGAAGGTTTTCCTCCTCCCCTCCCTGGCTAATAAGTGAATGCCATTTTCATTCCCCTCAAGAGATTCCAGGGCACCCTGGCTTATAGTCATTTATCATATACATGGATGCCAGATGGCCCAAAGGTCTTTTGGCAATCCCTGATTGTAGGCTATTCGCAGTCTTGCTTGCTGTATGGCTCAATTTCCTCATCTATAAAATGGGGATTCGATACCTGTCCTTCCTATTTAAATTTTGAACCCCATGTGGGACGGGGACTTTGCCTAATCTGGTCTCTACCCCAGCTCTTGGTACAGTGCTTGGCACATAGTATGGTGTTGAACAAATGCTGTTATGATGATGATGATGATTATTATTATTAGTGGTCTAGAGAACTTCTGAGAGGAAGAGGCAGGCTCATGATTGTACTGGAATTGCGATAAACTTGGGATAGGCTGGTAAGTCCAAGAAGAGGCCTCAGAGGCTCTGGGACAAGCCTGGGGAAGTGTCACTATCTACGGGGAACTTGAAAGATTTCTTTGCCTTTCAGATATGCCTTGCCAACTGTCTTAAGTGACTCTCTTATTTTGAACCTGACCAGCCTGACTCTGAAAAACTGACTGGGAAATCTTTGTCCCCCTGCATGAAGGCTTGAGAATAGGGAGGGAAAGGAAGGATTTGAGGAGTGGAAGCTACTTTGCATCTGGCTGCTGCTTAGACACAGCACCTCAATTTACTTGTGTCCATCCCAGCGTTTAGTACAGCGTCTGGCACATAGTAAGCGCTTAGTATGCCACAATTATTTATTATTATTATTACTGGCTCTAGACAGGCCTACAGCTCCTGACAACTTCATCCCCAACTTATTACCCATAAATTGTCACATTGGCCCACCCTGGGTTGTTTTTTTTCCAGTCTCCAGGAGGGCAAGAGTGGCCCTGCTTTTTACCCACTTGGTTGAAGAGGGAAGGTGGAGAAAGGGTGGGAAGCAGTATGCTGCAGAGTGACAATGATGTTCAGCCTTTACATGATCTGACTCCCTTTCTTGTTCACTTTTTTCCCCTCTTTTTACACCTCCCCTCTATCTCTCTTGCTATAGATTTTCACATTTAGAATACATGTCCAAAGGCTTCATAAGGAATTCCCAAGAACCAATTTGTTTCTAGTTTATGTACCAGTTGAAGTACATCCTTATACCTTGATTTTTTTTTTTTTTAAGATATGTATGCATCCAGTCACCCAGTTTGGGCCAGAAACCAACCTGTGTGTGTGTGTTAGGGGGGTGGGTGGGAAGTTTTGATCTACTAAAAGTGATTCACATTTCATTTTCCTAAGATGAGTGGCTTGATAATGTAACTTTCAGTGTTTAGATAAAATGCTATGAAACTTTTCAGTGTCATGATTTAGATGTTCTTACTATTCTCAACTAGTGGTACATTCATTACACTTAGTGATCCAAGGCAGATAAGTGATCCAGAAAAACCTGATAGTTTGTGGAAAACTGTAAGCTTTCAGTTATGGATCCTGTGAAAACTAGGTACTTAGAGCAGGACATAGAGTTGTTTCCATAGAGGTTGTGAACTAGTGTTTTTGTGGACTCAAGGTATGGAAAGAAGTTGAAGCTCCATGACCACCAACCTAAAAGTTCTAGCTTTTATGGTTTTCTTTGTCAAATTTTCCCCAATTTTCTGGTATGGAAACCCTGCTTTCATGAATCCAGATGTTGCAGAAACATTAGTTTTAAGCTGATGAAGGGATGTCAAGTTGTTTGCTAGTACGTATTTCAGATAACTTCCTCAACTCAAAAGAAAAGGGACTGTTCAGTTAGTGTTGATTTCAGACAATTTCCTTTCAGAAGAAGACCTTGGGTAAAGTTCTGTGAAAAGCTGGAGGTGTAATTAAATTGTTTTCAACCTTAATGTGTATGCTACCATGAGTGCTATAATTATCATTATGAACAGGTGTTAAAGATGGAGTAGTATACCTGTTACTCAAAATAATGAAAATATGCAGAAGAAGCACATCTATAAATGCATAATACCTTCTATGATATAGTCACCAAATATGGATTTTGTTGATGCAGTAGTGGAAGAAAGGTATCTCCAAGTGCTGATCCTCCCTGGAAAATTCCTATATCCTAATTCTTCACCCCCCACAATGATACTCTTTGCCATGATTGCAGATGATTTTTGATCTGTGGGTTATTTCTGCAGCTAGAAGATTTGGAAACACAATATATGGGAACTTAGGGTTTGTCAGGAAAAACAGCAACAAAGACACGATAAAAGGAAGAAAAAAATAATCCTCCACTAAATTGACCCTTGAGGATTGTGTATGCAGCAGATCAGATGGCTGAGGCAAGAAGCTGAAAATTTTGTGATAATTTAAATGTCCTTTTTAAAAGCCTTGCTTTCTGAAATACTGTGCCAATGACATGTAACATTTGATAGTAATTCCCATTGC
The DNA here is from genome assembly GCF_015852505.1 of Tachyglossus aculeatus. Taxonomy (NCBI): domain Eukaryota; kingdom Metazoa; phylum Chordata; class Mammalia; order Monotremata; family Tachyglossidae; genus Tachyglossus; species Tachyglossus aculeatus. Next base: position 12,115,452 of record NC_052098.1, read on the forward strand.
ATAAAGGGCTCTTCTTGATGAGGTTAGATTTCAGTGTTCACAGTTAGTCTATTACTGAAGAAGGCAGATTGATTTTGTGTACATGACCTTTCTACCCAGTCTATTAAAATGTAAAGGGACAAGTGCTCTTTCTCCTAGAGTGATGGGTGACTTTTCTTGATACTATAATTCTTGGTGGAAAAGTCAATTTCGATTTTTTTCCTTCCATTTATCAATCATATCGAATGCTTACTGTGTGCAGAGCACTGTACTGACTGCTTGGGAGATTACGGTGCAACACTTGGTAGATATTGTCCTTGCCCACAGTGAGTTTACAATCTGGTGGGGGGAGGTGGACTCTAATACAAATCAGTGAATTATGAATATGTACGTAAGCACTGAGGGGTGAATAAAGGGTGCAAATTCAAGTGTGAGGATGATGCAGAAGGGAGTAGGAGACAAGAAAATGAGGGCATAGTTGGGGAAAGGCTCTTGAAGGAGATGGGCTTATAATAAGGTTTTGAAAGTGGGGAGAGCGATTGGATATGAAGAGGGAGGACATTCCAGGTTGGAGGCGGGATGTGGGCAAGAGGTCGGCAGCGAGATAGACAAGATTGAGGTACGTTGAGTGGGTTAGCATTAGAGTGAAGTGCATGTTCTGAGTTGTAGTGGGATATCAGAGAGGTAAGGTAGGAGGGTGAAGGTGATGGAATACTTTAAAGCTGATGGTGAGGAGTTTGTGAGTGAGGTGGATGGGCAACCTCTGGAAGTTCTTGAGGAGTAGGGGAAACACAGACTGAACAGCCTTGTAGAAAAGTCATCTGGAAAGCAGAGTGAAGCACGGCCTGGAGTCGAAAGAGATAGGAGACTGGGAGGTCAATGAGGAGGCTGATATAGTAATCAAGACAGGATAGGATAAGTGCTTCAATCAACATGGTAGTAGTTTGGGTGGGGAGGAGAAGGATTTTAGCCATGTTGTGAAACTCAAACCAACAGGATTTGGTGATATATTGAATATGTGGATTGAATAAGAGAGATGGGTCAAGTATGATGCCAAGGTTATAGGTGTGTGTGAAACAGTGCTGAAACAGTGAAACAATGGCCGTGCTGAAAGTCAGGGAGAGGACAAGATTTGGGTGGGAAGATGAGTTCAGTTCTGGACATTTGGGTATTTTAAGAATGTTATCCTTCCTAGTGCTTATTGCAGGGCTTTGCACTTTGCAAATACTTAATAAATACCACTGGATAACTGATGAGTGATTGACCCCTCCCACTCCTTCCCCACATATATCTTCTGAGTTACTCTTGAGTGTTTTAAATTCATGGGAAATGTGCAAATAGTCATCAGTGGCATTAGGTGCTTATGGTATGCACAGCACTGTACTAGGGATTTGGAGAACATGCAATGCGAGTATAACGTGCAATGATTTGAGATGAAGACATTCTGGGGTTTTTATAAAGTGAAACAGTAGTGCTAGAAATGTATTCACCCACTATAACATGGTCACCAAATCTAGGCTTTACTAGATTTGCAAAGTAGGGTGATAGTGACCACTTGAGGATAAAATGAGGAATAAAGAGGGATTGCTTAAGGTTCTTAGATGCTGCTTCCTAAACACTGAGGAGGATTTCAAGGAGATCAGCCACTACACTATTCTTCTAAGCATCCTGTTGGCAATGTTGAAGGCAGAATATTGGACTGGATTGAACATTGGTTTGACCCAGTAATGGGATTTTTTATGTTATAGTAAATTCATTGAAACTGCCTTTCATGCACAAAGATTACTAGAAAACTGAGATCTGAATTCTGAAAACCAAAATGGAGAATTAGAGTATATGAATTTAGTTTGATCAATCGTGATGGCTGCCAGGTTTAGATATAGAGAATACAGGCCATCCATGCATAATACTCTTCTCCAATTTCCTAATGATGGACCTCGAGGAAAATAAGGATTTAAATAGTAATTAAAAATTACTATGAGATTAATCTAGCCCATCAAACATTTCAGAATTTTTACTAGTCTGATTTGTTTCACCCTTATATTTTGCACTGATTCAATTAATTTTTATGTGTTACTTAAGAATCTATCAAGTGCTCACTAGGGGAAGAGCTCTGTGTGGGTGCCTTTCCTACCTCCTTAGCCAGGAATCTGTCAGTAGAAATTGCATGGAAATCCAAACGAAAAGGAAATAAGATGAATCTTTTGTGTGTTTTATATCCCCTTTTGTGATCTTTTTTAAAAAATTGATCTGCTCTAATTCCTTTTTAGGTCTTAAGTTCATGATCCTTTGCTTCGTAGGTGCTTAGCCCCCCACATTCACTGAGAAGCATTTTTGATAAGGTTGGTGTGTCCACCAGCAAAACAGAGAGACTTAAGATAGCCTGAAAGCAGAATTGGTCTCTGCTGTATTCTGAAGATTGTAATGCATTATGGGTTGGGAGTTAGGGTTATCTTAAAAGAAATTCAAATAACAGCCAAAGGACTTTTTATACGTGGCCTTGCAGATTTGTATTTCTTGGGCACTAGAAGTTAGGATTCCTGAGTCAAATCCTGGCTCTGCCACTTTGCGTGGCAAACTACTACTCTCTCCTGTATCCAGGGAAGGATATGCCCTTAAAACTGTAACCTTTAATCATTTTGCTATTCATCCCACCCCTAGCCCCAGCACACTTATACTCTGATGCTAATCTATCTGTAATTTTGTTTTAATGTCTGGCTCTCCCACTAGATTGTGAGCTCCTGGAGGGCTGGGATCATGCCTACCAACTCTTCTGGATTGTAATCTCCAAGGTGTTTAGTACAGTGCTCCTGCACACAGTAAGCACTAAAATACCAATCTATACCAATATACTAAGCACTTGGGAGAGTACAGTATAACAGAGTTGGTAGACATGTTTCCTGCCCACAAGGAATTCTGTCTAGAGGGGGAGACAGACATGAAAATAAAAAAAAAATTAAGGATACATACAAAAGTGCTGAGGGTAGGTTGAATGAAGGATGCAAATGCAAGGGTGAAACACAAGGAAAAGGGAGCAGGGGAGATGGGGGCTTAGTTGGGGAAGGCCTCTTGAAGGATATGTGATTCTTTTTTTTTTTTCTTTTAATAAGACTTTGAAGGGGGAGAGTGATTATCTGTTGGGTATGAAGGGGGTGGGAGTTCCGGGCCAGAGAGGTAGGACATGGGCAAGGGGTAGGCAGCGAGATAGATGAGATTCAAGTACAGTGAGTAGATTGACATTAGAGCAGTGAAGTGTGTGGGCTGGGTTATAATAGGAAGTATGAGGTAAGGTAATTGAGTGCTTTAAGGCCAACAAAGAGTTTCTGTTTGAAGGGGTGGGTGGGTAGCCATTGGAGGTTCTCGAGTGGGGAAACATAGATGGGACACTCTTTTTGTTTTATGGTTTTTTTTTAAGAAAAACAATCTGAGCAGCAGGGTGAAATTTTGGAATGGGGGAGACAAGTCAACAAGGAGGCTGATGCAGTAGTCAAGGCAGGATAGGATAAGTGCTTGGCCCAGTCAATCATTTGATTGCTTGTTGTGTGCAGGGCAGTGTACTAGGCACTTGGAAGAACATACAACAGAGTTGTTAGACATGTTCCTTGCCCACAATGAGCTGATCAACATGATAGCAGTTAGGATGGAGAGGAAAGGGTGGATTTTAGCAATGTCATGAAGGTAGAACAGGCAGGATTTGATTACAAATTGAATATTGTTTTTATTTATTTATTACAAATTGAATCGAAGTTCTTACTTTGTGTAAAGCACTGTTCTAAATACTGGGGTAGATGCAAAATAATTAGTTCAGACACAAGTCCCTGTCCCACATGGGACTCCCAGCCTCGGTAGGAGAGAGTTCAAGTATTGAATCGCCATTGAAAGACAGATGTTGAGGATAATGCCAACGATAATGGCTTACGAAATGGGAGGATGATGGTTCTCTCTATAGTGATGGAGAGGACAGGGTGCAGGTGGGAACATGAGTTCTGTTTTGGGCATGTGAAGTTTGAGGTGTTGGCAGCACATCAAAATAGAGCTGTCCTGAAGGCAGGGGGAAATGTGAGCCGGCAGAGAAAAACCAGGAGTGGTAATGTAGATTTGGGAATCATTTGCAGAGAGATTGTAGTTGAAGCCTAGGGAGTGAATGAATACTCCAAGGAAGCAGTTATAGTTGGAGAATAGAAGGGGACCCAGAATTGAGCCTTGAGGGACTCCCACAAATTAAGTGGGAGATTGCTTAAGGCCTCAAGACACAGTACTAGAACCATTTAAAATCATAGAACACATTTTTTAAAAAAACTACTAATGAAATACATTCTAGAGTTATTTGTTCCATTAGGTTTTTGTAAGTATACTAATACTTGCTATTAGCACGTTAAATTCTACAGTAAAACTAATTCATAAGATTTATGTCTTTTGGCTATTTTGCACTGCATAAAAAGGAACTAGTTGCATAAAGATGTCCTATCCACACGGGTACTTAAGGAAATCAACTCTCTCATTGATGATGGGTCTATATTAGTGTCCTTTCTTTCAGGATTTGTTTAATACTTAGATCAAGAATTTGGGAAAGGTCAAGATAATAGATTTCCATCTGTCTGGACTAGGTTAGGTGAACTTTACTTGCAGCCAAGTCTCTTGCAGTTCTGTACGTTTGAATTTAAGAATTGTGTCTGTACATGTGCGGCAGTGTGGCATAGTGGATAGAGCACCAGCCTGGGAGTCAGAAGGCTCTGCCACTTGTCTTGCTGTGTGATCTTGGGCAAGTCACTTCAGATCTCTGTGCCTGTTACCTCCTCAGTAAAGTAGAGATTGAGACTGTGAGCCTCACGTGGGACAGAGACTGTGTTCAACCCAATTTGCGTGCATCCACCCCAGAGTTTAGTACAGTGCCTGGCATATAGTAAGTCTTTAACAAATACCACAATTATTATTTTTCCTCTAGCAGCAAGAAAAAGACATTTCTGAAAGATCAGTGTGTTCATTCTCTAGTTTGCCATCACACATTTAACATTTGCATGGATTGACTTCTGTGTGTTCTATTATCCTATCTGGTAATAGCGGGCATCTTTGGTATATGATCTGTTGAACTCAATTTTAGGTGGAAAATAAGGTTTATATTAAAGATATTTTGAATGAACTGGACACACTTCTATAACTCTGCTTCCCTTAGAGTGGCTATTTGAAAATATTTATATTTAAAATGAGGGGCCAATTTTTGTTGTTCAAACTAGAATCACTTCAATACTTCATATCAAACCATAAAAACATTACAGGTAGGGAGGGGTGGAACAAATACCACCAAAAGAGGAAAGAAAAGAAAAGCCTTGGACTTCCCAAGCTACAAAAGCTCAATTATTCAGAAATCTGAGTTACAGCATTACTTTAAAAAAAGTCCCATTTAAGCACAAAAAGACCTGTAAAATCCTTAAGTTTTGGTTACAATAGCAAAGAATGTTATTTTAGTCTTATGTGCATGCCAACACTGTCACATTAGGAAATAATTTGTGTAAGCCTCTGAGAAGTCCAGATAAAGCAAGGCAAGGCTTAAAAATGACCACTGGTATTTTGAATGCATCTCCCACCCCAAATATAGGTATCTAGGGGATGTGTCAGGGTGCAGAAAAAGGGGGCCGACATCCTCCGGGCTTGGTGAGGTGATGATTGCAGTCTTGACACCTTTGTCATGGGAAAGGTTGCCCAAGCATCTGGTTTAGGGTAACGATCCGGTCCCCTGGCAAGGGCCCCGATGCCCCTCTTCACCTGAATATAGTTGAATGCATCTCCCACTCCAAATATAGGTATCTAGGGGATGTGTCTTCTAGACTGTGAGCCCAGTGTTGGGTAGGAACTGTCTCTATATGTTGCCAACTTGTACTTCCCAAGCACTTAGTACAGTGCTCTGCACACAGTAAGCTCTCAATAAATATGATTGAATGAATGAAGTATAGAAGGAAGTCATTTTGGAAGAAAAGCACATCAATTTTGAAACATTTGTGTGGGCCCACCATATACTAAGTAAATGCGAAAATGATGACTACAGGAGACACTAAGTGAGGTATCCTAAATTATTCTTGAAGTCAACGCACTGAAAGGATCACCGATAGTGTATGTACCTCTAGACTGTGAGCCCGTTGTTGGGTAGGGACTGTCTATCTGTTGCCAAATTGTACTTTCCAAGTGCTTATTACAGTGCTCTGCACACAGTAAGCACTCAATAAATACTATTGAATGAATGAACGAACTCAGGACAGGGGACAGGCATTTAAATACAAAGATAATTAGATTGTCAGAAGAGAATACCTTCTGACCTTTTGTACCTTTTGTGTACCTTTTGTTATTCCAACAAAAGTTTAATAACACATTTCTAAGTTAATTCTTTGAAAAATAGTTTCAGACTAAGCTTAGGTACTTTCTGATTATCTGTTAGATACAGAGCTAAGCTACTTCATGAACATCCATGCTAAATATGGCTTTTGAAATACATACAATAATTGAGACTTTGCTTAGTACCTGGTTAATTGAAATGTGCTGGAATATCCAAAAGATGTCATTGGTACTCGACAGTCCTTGTAAAGCTCAAGATGGCAGAAGCAGATGCATAGCCTAGCAGAGTACAGGCCTAGGAGTCAGGAGGACCTGGGTTCTGATTGTGACTCTGCCACTCACCTGCTGTGACCTTGGGCAAGTCATTTCTCTGTGCCTGTTACTTCACCTGTAAAATGGGGATTATGACTGTGAGTCACTTGTAGGACATAAACTGTGTCCAACCTGATTAGCTTGTATCTATCCCTACGTTTAGTACAGTGTCTAGCACTCAGTGCTTAACAAACACCATAAAAGGTCTGGAGAAATTTCTAAAGTGGGTATTTGTGATGGTGGAGATGAATCAATGTTGCTGCAGCCTGCAATTATATAACTGTTTTAATCTCAGGGCTAGGAGTAATAGAAAAGACAGTTGGGTGGCAGCGACAAGTGATAATGTGCTCATTCATTATAGATATTTACTTCTCATTAGTTTTGCTGGGTGATTCCAGAAAGATGCTGCAGTTTCTTGGAATTAATCCTGGCTGGATTTATATTTTCAACATTTTCCTCTTCTTGCCATGGTTTCCTATTCTTTCCTATTGAAATGCAGCTGTGTTATTTTACTTATAAAATCTGGTCCAAACCTGTGTATTTGTCTATGAATCACACACTTGGAACAGTCTCTCCTTCAGCAGCACCATCCTAGAGAACCCAAAGGACAACTCTAGCTCCCTATACACAATGAATGATATAGATTGGTCTACATGGGGTTAAGGGGAAGCTTCCCAGAAGGACTCCCTGGACCCTACCTGAGGATCAGTAAATAGGACCCAAGCTTCTTTACATTACCTCCCTCATATCAGACAGATAATTGCTCTCCCCACTTCAAAGCCTTATTGAAAGCACATCTCCAAGAAGCCTTACCTAAGCCCTCCTCTCCTCTTCTCCCACTCCCTTCTGTGCTGCTCTTTACTTGCTCCTTCACTTATCCTTCCTCCCATCCCCACTGCACACATGTATATATCTGTATTTATCTGTTTATATTAATATCTGTTTCCCTTTCTAGACTGTGAGCTAGTTGTGGTCAGGAATGTGTCTCTTATATTGTACTCTCCCAAGCGCTTAGTACAATGCACAGTAAGCACTCAATAAATATCAATGAATTACCTGCAGCTATGGATTTCCAGCTTACGGATGGGGAGTGAGGACCTCTGGCCTTTGTTTTATGACTCTGGTTTAGAATGAAACGTTTAGTACAGTGTTCTGCACACAGTAAGTGCTCAATAAATATGATTGAATGAGTGGAGAGCAGCATTTTTAGCTCTAGACTGTAAACTCATTGTGGGCAGGGAATGTGTCTATTGTACACTCCCAAGTGCTATGCATACAATTAATCACTCAATAAATATGATTGAATGAATAGCTAACACACCTAGGTATTCTCTTCTGGCAATTTAATTATCTTTTTATTTAAATGCCTGTTCCCTGTCCTGAGTTTGTTCATTCATTCAATAGTATTTATTGAGTGCTTACTGTGTGCAGAGCACTGTAATAAGCACTTGGAAAGTACAATTTGGCAACAGATAGACAGTCCGTACCCAACAACGGGCTCACAGTCTAGAGTTGAGAACCCTATCTAAATATACACCATGAGCAGTGACTATAGAGTATACACACACACAATATTTATATAGAATAAGCTTACAATGTCGAAACGAGGCATTCAACATCCATACCGTCTCCGTGATTCCTCACATTCAGGGTAAAACTCATAATACCTTTGAGGAATTTTGCAATTTGCTTAAATTCTGATTTATGTGTCTGGACAAACACAATTCTTAATAATAGGAATGATTGTTTGTGCATGCACATGTCGGGGCAATAAACTATCAGGTTTTCATCCACTGAATTTCCAGTAACAAGAATGAAAAGCAGGTAGGATATGAAGTTAGGCATATTCAGGGTGAATAATATCAGCTTTCTTTGAAATGACAATATTCAGTCGTATTGAGTGCTTTCTGTTTGCAGAGCACTGTACTAAGCACTTGGAAAGTACAATTCAGCAACAGAGACAATCCCTGCTAACGGTCTAAAAGGGGAAGACAGACATTAAAACAAGTAAATAGGCATCAATAGCATCAATATGAATAATTATAGATATATATGCACATCAAAACAAGTAAGGCATTAATATGAATATAGGGCAGGGAGGGAGGGTAGAGCAAAGGGAGCAAGTCAGGGTGATGGGGAGTGGGAGCTGAGGAAAAGGGGGGCTTAGTTTGGAAAGGCCTCCTGGAAGAGTTGAGCCTTCAGTAGGGCTTTGAAGGGGGGAAGTGTGATTGGTGGATTTGAGGAGGGAGGGAATTCCAGGCCAGAGGTAGAATGTGGGCTAGGGGTCGACAGCAGGACAGGCAAGAACGAGGAACAGTGAGAAGGCTAGTACCAGAGGACCAGAATGTGCTGGCTGGGTTGTAGAAGGAGAGAAGGGAGGTGAGGTAGGAGGGAGCAAGGTGATGGGGAGCTTTGAAGCCAATAGTGAGGAGTTTTTGCTTGATATGGAGGTTGAGAGGCAACCACTGAAGGTTCACATCTAGTTACCAAAGAAGCTACTCTTCTAGCAAATGTACCTACCAACTCTGTTGTATTGTGCTCTATCCATAGTAAGCACTCAAATGCCTTTTTTTTTTAAATTAAATTGCACAGCAAGACTTTCATATGATGTTGGCTCTCGGTAAGCCTTTAGCTCAGTTATAAATAGGAAGATTCTTGAAAATGAGGATGCATTATGTGAATGGGCTTGGAGAGGTTGTATCATTTTAAGGAAAATCCCATTTAAAGAACTTCAACTGTAATTAAAGCTCCCTCAAATAGGCCACCCATGCGTGCATGTGAACTTGTGATTTTACTAGTCTAAGGATCTGTCAAATGGTGAAGCTGCCTAAAAATGTGAGATCTGAATTTAATGTTAATGAAAGCAGCTTGCACACAGCAGGAAGAGGATTTTACCCTACATAATTTTACTGTAGTGCATGCTAAAATAAAAGCACTGGGAGTTCAACAAAGCCCTTTAATAATCAGGTATAAAGGGATTTGTTATAAAATACTTTATCAGTTGAATGTGCTTGGAGAGGGGAGGAGCAGGTTTTTCTTAGATATTACATCTGGGATGTAGTAATGAAAGTTTGTGTGGCACTCAAGAATTACTTTTTTCACTGGCTATGGGGTGCATACCTAGTGCCTCAGACTAAAAGGTGACCAAGTGGACTGTACACATTCTGAGAACTTATTCTAAAATGAATAATAGCTGGGGAACAGACCCAGATAACCAAAAACACAGTAGTATCAGCCAAGGGCCCTTCTAATACTGTGGGACCTGGAATTGCTGATTTGTATGACCCTCCTCACCCTCCATGCCTTTTCTCCACTTCCCTTCCTCTGGCCCAGATCATACTTTTGTTGAGCAAAATATTCAGTAAGGCATATACATTTTACTCAATTGTGACAATTTCACCCCTTCTGTGTGTGTGTGTGTGTGTGGGGGGGGGGGGGGGGATAGTTATTGAGCACCTAAGTCCTTGGGAAGGTACAACAGAGCCATAAGACATTTTCCTCCTACAAGGCATATCCCATTCTAATGTAAATATTTACAAGTAGTGAAATGAAACTAAGTTGAATACTTAGTGGAAATGTACTTACAGGCAAGTATTGAGGATGGTTACACATGAGCACAAGTAGTAATAATTAAGTGGACTGATTGAATGGGGCCCTAGAGAAGGGTGACACTAATGTGGCAGAGGTGTCATTAGTACCCTCTTTCCCTAAACCCCACTGGTGCATGGCTTCAACTGTGAAGCCAGGGGAAGGGGCTCCACTGGCTCATGATGCCCTTTCAAATCAGGAATTTCCTAGTGGAAGGAGCATGGGATCGAGAATTAGACATGAGTTCTAGTTTCAGCTCTGCCACTAGCCTGTGTCATCTGTGGCAAGTCACTTCACATTTCTGTGCCTCAACTCTCTCATATGTAAGAGAAGCTTAGTGGGAAGGGCATGGGCCTGGGAGTCTGAAGGACCTGGGTTTTAATCCCAGCTCCACCACGTGTCTGCTGTGTGACCTTGGGTAAATCATTTAACTTCTCTGTGCCTCAATACCCTCATCTGTAAAAATGGGAATTAAGAGTGTGAGCCCCATGTGGGACAGAGACCGTGTCCAAACTGATTAACTTGTATCTACCCCAGTGTTTGGCACATAGTGCTTAAGTACCATTATTATCTGTAAAATTGGGATGAGGCCTACTTCCTGACCTTTCTTACATATTGTGAGCTCCATGTAGAACAGGGACAGTCTCCTTTGATTTTTGTGCCTACCCCAGCACTTAGTGCATAATAAGCGCTTAATAGGTACTATAATTATTTGTCAGAATTGCCCTTCTGCCAACCCTTCTAACCATTTAATTACTTCTGAGCCTAACATTCTCTAAGCATAGCAGAATGACCTGGATTTATATAGATGATTTTCAACTTCTGATCATAAAATGAAATAAGGTTTTCACAGTTGTGATAGTTTTCAAATAGTTCAGTAAACTTTTCATGACCTGCTGCCGGAAATCATAAAATTTCACAACTACAGTGTCATGACTGGTGACTCTAGGTGATTGTGTTTATGGTGAAAAGGCATGTTTATGTTTATGGTGAAAAGGCATGCATGCATTAATTTCCAAATTGCCAATTTAATTTCTCTTTCCAGTCTCAAAAAAATGGTACCTTTCTCTCTTTCAATAATGGAAACAACCTATCTGCAACTACAAGGGTAGCAGAACAAACTTTAATGTGTTTTCTGAATATTAGTCACATAAACTGTTTCCCCTGTAGGTCCAGTCTCAGGATGAACCCTAAACTTTGTCCTAGAAGAAGAAAGTAGTAAGGGAGTTCATTGTTTGGGGGAAGAAGTTGGTGGGGAAATTGGAGGTGTGCACTCTTTGGATGATGCAACAACTTTAACTCTGGGCCACCTCAAAATATATTGGGATGCAAAAGGCGGGTCTAAATCATGAGGCGAGAAGTGGCTGTTAAAAAGCAAGAAAGGTACCCTAGGCCATTGTCTAGTTTGCCTCTAAGGTAGAGCCAGCCTTGCTTAACTAAATGCTGAACTCTTCACCTTCTTTGAAAGATAAACTGAAGATGAAAAGCACCATGAAGGAGCATCTGATCAACTGAACAAGACAGTAATGGCAAATTAGAAACTAAATTTCATGTGTGATGCTACTGTCAGTTTTAATCATGATAAGTAGGCCGTTTTCTAGAATGAAGTGGATGTTGTCATGCATTTATTGATATGAGGTTATATGTTTCAATAGGTAGCATTGATCTGAGGGGAAAGATAAAGATTGAGGAGATAAATGGCTCAATCTTGCCCAGCACACACAATCAAATGATTCCTTGGGAAATTGTGACTCTTGTATGCTCATATGAGTCTGTATTAAAAGATGAAGATTTATATAATACAACTGTTTAGCTGGTCTATTCTGATAGACTTCCCAAAAGAATGATAATTAAAACAAAGACTCCGAGTAGAAATAAATGAACTGAATAGATACACTATTAATGTCATAAAATTTTTGTGTAATTGCCTTAGAACCCTTAAAATTCTTTACTGTTCCATTGTAAATATAGTTAAAAGTTGCAGAGGCACTGGAGAATACATTGCTTTTCTGTGCATTTTTGATGAAATTTTGAACTTTCCAAACTGGCGCCATATTTTCTACCTTATAATGCAAAAGCTCTCTTATTTCCTGCAGAAGAATTAAGATTAGCCACTTATCATAATGAATAATTTGCCTTCTCTATTTCTGGTCCTGGTAAAGACTCTCCAAGAGCATCTACTCTGTTTTTGGAGGTGATAAAATGCCTTACGGAGAGCAAGTTATGAGGATGGACTTCTTCTCATGGGCCTAGCAAAGTCTTAAGTTTTTCCTTTCAGGGCAGGGAGCTTGTCTACCAACTCTGTCATTGTTATAGTGTTCTTCCCCAAGCACTTGGTACAGTGCTCTAGATTTAGTAAGTGCTGCTCAATAAATATGCTCTGCACACAGTAAGCACTCAATAAATACTATTGAATGAAATATGATCAATTTGAGCATTAGCTATTGTGTTTTCTTTCACTCTAGGTTATGAGAATACGAATGGTAGTGAAAGCAAAGGATGAATAAAATATAATTTTTCATGTAAAGTAAATGCTAAAATCTTCATTGGGATACTAAGAAGAAGTGGGTTCACTGTAATTTTGGGGATCAATATTTCTGTTCAGAGCTTTCTTCCAGATCACTACTATTTATTCCACTGGGGGTGGGGGAGGGGGGAGGGAAGTGGACTCTAAATTGTACAACTGACAATCAGATACTCAAATGCACATACATGCTCGTTACAATGTGTGTTCTTTAAATACACACTTCAGTTGTTTTTGGCTTGTCTCTGTTAATCAGAAATGTGTGTTAAGAATTCTGTACTTGTCACTGTTTTATATAGTTATTCTCGCTAGGTGGTTTGTATTTCAAATTTTCTGTGACTCAAAAGAATGTTTTTGCCCAATGAGTTTTATCACTCGTTTGTCAAAGGATGACTTGAATGGAAATTAATTGCAAGAACAATTGATTTTAGATTATATAACATTTTTCTTAGGCCTCAAATGACATGTTTTAATGAGAATGGGAAGTCATTAACTATTCTGTAGGCTATTATCAGCTGAGGTACTATGACACTTCCCTGACTTTTATTTCAAATTTTCTTTCATGGAATAGTCGACAGAAAATGTAGGATCAATGTTTAGAGAGATCATTAAAGTTACTTTAATGAGCATATAATGTATTACACTTTTTTCCTAAACCCAGATTAACCTATTAAAAAGCTCAGGCAAATACTGGTTAATGTGTCTCCTTTGCTGCACTATAACATTTTATCTTGAATATCAATATTTCCATTCCCTTTTTTTTAGTTGACCATTCTGTTGACTTAGAACCTGATATCACATGCTAACTAACAATTCAAAACACTAAAGGGACTCCTCTATAGATAAATCTTAAAGGGTAGGTTCACTTTTTTTTCCCCCCCTTTGGGAAGAAAGGAACCATTAAAAATTTATCTGTTTTTAAAGGGCAAATCTCAGCATTGCCATCTACAAATGGAAAGTAAATTGAAAAAACATTCAGTTGTGCATTAGACAAAATCTTTTTAGTCTAATTTAGTGCTTATCATAATTAGAAGCATAACATTTTTATACATTGGTTTGCTGATATGTAGCTTTGGAATTTGTCATCTTCAATTAGCCATTTTTGGAACAATCACTTTCTAGTTCTATAAAGTTTCTATACCATTCTCTAGTACTGTAAGTGACATGCTCACTGACATGATCAAAATAATGTCAAACGTTAGAAGAACAATTATACCTCCCAAGGTTGAGCTGTAGGAATAAGTTAACAATGGTCATAAGTGGGACTAAACAAAAAATCAAAAGTAATTCCCTGTTAGTGTTTGGAATGGTGGATTTTTAGACACTTAGCTGAAGGATCCACTCTGAAGGATCCACTCTTAACTGGCTTTATTCAGGGCAAACAAAGTAGAGATCTGCATAGGCAGAATATTTATGGCCTGGCTGAGACGAATATCGCACAGCTCATTCCATTTTCAAGGTCCTTCAAAAATCCCACCTCCTTCAGGAAACCTTCCACAAAGATTCCTGAGAAGCACCGTGGCTTAGCAAAAAGAGAATGGGCCTGGGAGTCAGAGGACCTGGGTTCTAATCCTGGTTCTGCCAATTGTCTAATGTGACCTTGGGCAAGTCACTTAACTTCTCTGTGCCTCACTTATCCCTCCTACTTAAACTGAGCCTCATGCGGGACAGGGACTGTGTCCAACCTAATTAACTTGCACCTTTCTCAGCACTTAAAACAGTGTTTGACACAAAGTAAGTGCTTAAGTACCATTAAAAAAAGATTCAACTCTTGTTGTATCAACCTTATCCTAAGCACTCATGTATATTTTGTATTTTCAATTGCATATCTGCTACATTCTGACATACTTGAACAAGCTCAAGTGCTACTAACTACACACTATTTGTATTTTGTCTTATATTTGTTTCTTTATTTGAACATTTTAGGGGTAGGTAATACTTGCTGTCAATGGTATTTAGTACTTGTGCATGAAGAGCACCATTCTAAGCACTTGGGAGTACACAAGTTTGTTAGACAAAATCCCTGCTCTTGAGTAGCTTATGGTATAGTGGGGGAAATGAAACTTGAAATAAATTACAGTTAAGGGAAGCAACAAAGTATAAGGCTATGTGCAGAAGTACTGTTGGGGTGGTGATAGTGGGGTGAGTACTTAAGTGCATAAGTGACACAGAAGGGAAGGAGAATCAAGAAGCATGGTGTAGTGGATAGAGCATAGGCCTGGAAGTCAGAAGGACCTGGGTTCTAATCCAGACTCCACTACTCTGAACTTGAGCAAATCACTTCTTTGTGCCTCAATTACTTCATCTATGTAATGGGGATAAAGACTGTGAGCCCCATGTGGTGTATGGGCTGTGTCCAACCTGATTAACTTGTATCCACCCCAGGCTTAGTACAGTGCCTGGAATATAGTTAGTGCTTAACATGTAACATAAAATATAGAGAGATGAGGTTAGTCAGGGAAGGATTCCTGGAAGAGAGATGATTTTAGTAGGGCTTTAAAGATGGGGAGATAGTTCCAGGAAGGAAAATATGAGCAAGGTGAGAGAGAGATGAAATGAAGGGACAGTAAACAGGTTGGTGTTAAAGGAGAAAAGTGTGTGGGCTGAGTTGTAGGAGAGGGAGAGCCGACTGAGTGATCTAAAGCTATTGGTTAGGGCTGAGTGTTGAGATGGATGGGTAACCACTGAAGGTTTTTGAGGAGTGGGGAGATTGTGAAGAATTAACTTTAGAAAAATATTCCAGACAGAGTGAACTGTGGACTGGAGAGGCTGGAGGCAGGGAGGTTCGTGAGGAGGCCGGAACAGGAGTCAAGATGGTATATGGCAAATGTTGTTTGGATCAGCATGATGGCAGATTGGAGAGGAAGGGGGTCAGGTTATATGGATGTTGGGAAGATAGAAGAAACAGAATTTGGTCACTAAGAACTGAAGGAGAGAGTTGTTAAGGATAATGCCAGATTTGCAAACTTATGAGATAGGGAGGATGGTGGTATTGTCAATGTGATGGGAAAGAGAGAGCTTGGATGGGAACACAAGGAGTTTTGGACATATTTGGGATGTCAGTGGGACACAATTAGACATGTCCTGAAGGCAGGAGGAAATGTGATATTGTGGAGGGGAGAGTTCAGGGCTGCAGAGGTGGTGTCATTCATGTTGCTATGGTAGTTGAAACTGTGGGAGTGAATGGGTTCTACAAGGGAATGGATGTACATGGAGAATAGAAGGTGACTAAGAACTAAGGTAGGATGTTGGAGGCAGAAGAGGTATCTGTGAAAGAGGCCAGAGAGGTAGGAAGAGAACCATGAGACAACGGTGTTATTGGAACCAAGGTTAGATAGTGTATTAAGGAGAAGGTGTGGTGCACAGTGTCAGAGGTTGCTGAGAGGTCTAGGAGGATTATGATGGAGTAGAGGTCATTGGACCTGGCAAAAATCAGGTCATTGGTGACCTTGGAGAGGGCAGTTGTTTCAGTGGGTTTCAAGTCAGATTGCAGGGGGTGGAATCAATCAATCAATCGTATTTATTGAGCGCTTACTGTGTGCAGATCACTGTACTAAGCGCTTGGGAAGTACAAGCTGGCAACATAGACAGTCCCTACCCAACAGTGGGCTCACAGTCTAGATGGAAAAGAGGAAGTGGAGGCAACAGCTGTAAAGGAATGTTAGGAGGGAAATGAGAAGGAGCAGCTCTTTTCAAGAAAATGCTTTAAGAACGAGAAAGGAAGAAAAAGAAAAAACAGCATCAGGCACTGCAAATATTGAACTTAAAACCAGGGACAGTCCTTTTCATGTGCACACTGCCTCGGACTATGGGCACCTTTTTGGCCTCTTTAACTGCATGCACACTCAAGTGAATTTCACAAGTCAGTGGTGTTTTCTTCAAAGAAGGACTCATGTATACATACTCTTCCCAAGCACCTACCTAGTGGCTCTGCACTCTGAGCTTAATAAATACCACTGGTTGATTGACTCAGTGTTTTGGCCATATCTGGAAATCAATGGTATTTATTGAGCGCTTGCTGTGTGTAGAGCACTGTACTAAGCACTTGGGAGAGTACAATACTAGAGTTGGCAGATACATTCCCTGACCACAACAAGCTTACAGTCTAGAGTGGGAGACAGACAATATATATGAATAACTTATGTAATTTTAAGAGCTGTACATAAGTGGGGTGGGGCAAATATCAAGTGCCCAGAGGTCTCAGACCCGAGCGCATAGAGGACACAGAAGTGGGAGGGAGCCAGGGGAAAAGGGCTGAACTGGGGAAGGCCTTTTGGAGGAGATGTGACCTTAACAGTGCTTTGAAGGTGAGGAGAGTGGTTTTCTGGCATATATGGAGGGGTTGGGAGAATGGGAGATGAGATGAGATCAGGGTACAGTGAGAAAGCTGGCCCTAGAGAAGTGAAGGGTGCAGGCCCCATGGGCTACAGTAGATCAGTGAGGTGAGGTTAGAGGGGGTGAGCTGTTTGAGTGCTTTAAAGCTGATGGCTAGTATATGTTTGATACCTGGACAGGCCTGAAAATATCTGACCATTTCCCTGGGGAGACAGAGAGAGAGCGAGAGAGAGGTGAGTCAGAACAGGAGGTTTGGGTTTGCTTGTGCCTTTGAGAGTATTTTTGAAGTTGTCTATAGACTACTGTCACTTGTGGCTAGAATGTTCACTGAAGTCTACAATTTCTCTCCCCTGCCACATCTTCCTTCCCACCCCCGGTCCTAAGATGTTTCCAAATGGGGAAGTCTCTTGAACTTTGGTACAAGTCCAGCATACCTAATTTGGGCTATGTCTCCTCAAAAGATCAGAGAGGGTCTAGGTACACTTACTCAATCCAGACCTGTATAGCACTTCAGGAGGACCAGTGAAATCTACATACAGTCAGTTCTTTTGCAATGTTGGGATTGCAGCCTGACCTAGTGGATATAACTCGGGCCTGGGAGTCAGAAGGACCTGGGCTCTAATCCTGGCTCTGCCACTTGTCTGCTGTGTGACCTTGGGAAAATCACTTAAATTCTCTGGGCCTCAGTTTCCTAACCTGTAAAATGGGGATTAAATCCTACTTAGTCCCTGTCCCACAGTGCTTGGCATTTAGTAAGCACTTAACAAATATCCTGATATAAGAAGCTCGTGTTATTGAACTCATGCCTGTATCCATGCCTTGAGCATTGCCATATGCATGCATATGCAAACCATTTCTTACAACTCTGTATTGCACTGCTTCTTGGTAGACACTGTGGAAAGAACAGTCCCTAATTCCCTTCTATCAAAAACATTTAAGGAAAATGTGTTAACAACTATTTTCATTGTGCTGTCATTACTATTAAACATAATTAGCCTCACTGTGTGCATCATAGCATAATGAAAAAACATGTTTCTTTTGAATATTCCACAGTTTACAGCCTGTGGAAAATGAAGAATAATCACTAATGCATTTTGTAAAATTCAGAATAAATTGAGATTATGATTATTCATTCTTGTGATGGAAAATCTAGAATAATTCATTATTGTAATGATAGAGCAAGAACAAAATCCATTAAATTAAAAACGTATTTTTATGATTTTTATTTCCTAGTCTTACCAATCACTAGCTCTAAAATGTCTCTCTCTAAATTCAGACTGATTATTACCCACAGTTTCCTACTTATTAGTTGATGTCTCTTTCCATATGGGCTAACTGACCAGCCTGAGAGCAGCAAGGTTTGCTGCAACTTGGACAAATATTTCCATGGAGGAAAAGGTATTTCAGGGTTATCTCTCCTGTTATTCTAATCTCTTCTCTTCCTCAAATAGTTTGAGACTTAAAAGTTGGGCTGTTTCAGGTTACATTCCCTTATGAAGTGATCCTGGACCCAAATTTCACAAGGTGCTATATTTGCATTAAAAAAATTTGACTTGAGGATGTCTTTAAAACTCTTTCTCTTGGGAATCTTTCTTGGCTTAATTGAGACTAGAGCATTCTGGGAGTTTGGAGTCAAGCATTTTGATTTCTATGTCCAGACCACTGAACAAGCATTTGAAAATCATTGTCTTGGGTCATGGGCTCATTTGCATGAAGATGCCCCATCAGGAAAATAACTTCTGCAAGCAATATTAATGGCTGTTTCCAGCACTTAAAAATAGTTGCAGTATGTTGTCCATGGCTTGGCTCCACTTCATTAGGTAAGGACTTATTATTCTTACTATTGTATTTAATCACTCTTCTAAGCACTGGGGTAGATGTAAGTTAATCAGGTTGGACACAGTCCCTGTCCCACATGGGGCTACCAATCTGACTTACTGGTAAACCCTATGTTTATTTTCAAATAAGAGAACTGGCTTTCTAAGCATAAGAAATGATCCCTGTTCTCCAATATTTCACTATAAATTGAAATCACAAGGATTGGTGTATGGTCATTAGAAGCTTTTTGATGTTTCTTAATCTTTTGGATGTTCTGTCGTGACACCATTTTCTACGTCTAAGATGTGAACAATTGCTTGGAGAGGTGTTTCTGATTAGCACACTATGGCATCAGCATTTGAATCAGCATTCTTTTAGACTGTGAGCCCACTATTGGGTAGGGACTGTCTCTATATGTTGCCAACTTGTACTTCCCCAGCGCTTAGTACAGTGCTCTGCACACAGTAAGCGCTCAATAAATACGATTGATGATGATGATGATGATTTGGGAATTTGTTGGTTGAGACAAGTGGTTTTAGCTCCAAACTGAGGGAACAGATTTTCACTGAGGGAACAGATTTTCACTTTTTGGTGACATAGTTGTCCTCCAAATGGATGCTTATTGGTGATGATGATAATTATGGTATTTAAGTGTTTACTATGTGC